>NW_023659466.1:0-21295 GCF_015228065.2 Penaeus monodon
ATTTTATAATTATTATTTATATCATTATGTTAATTAATATCGTTATTACTGTAATTATTACTGTTATAATAATTATTTTTGCAATTATACTACCAGTACAAATAATAATAATGATGATAATAACAATAATAATACTAATAACAATATTATAAACCCCTAGCATTATTATTATTATACTTATACTTATTATTAAATTTTTGTTATTATTACAGATATAATAGATTTTTTGGCAATAATACTAATAATTAAGATAATAGTAATAATAATAATAATAATAATAATAATAATAATAATAATAATAATAATAATAATAATAATTTTAATACTATTCAAATGTTATCAAAATTCTCTTTATTCTCACTTTATCATCATTATTGTTATGATTAATACATTCTGGTAATTATTATCATTATTACCCTAATAATTGCCAAAATCACCAAAGAAATCGAAAAAACGTCATTTTGGAGTATACTCTCAAAAGGCTATATTTCGCTAGATTTTGCCGCTTTTTCTACTTTTGGGAATGTTTTTCTTATACCTTTTTTATATTATATATGGACACAATTCCTGTTATTATCATCATCATTATCATGATTATCATCATTATTATCGTTATCATCATCATTATCATCATTATCATCATCATTATCATTATTATTGCAATTATTATCATCATTATTGCAATTGTTATCATTATTAATGCAATTATTGGAGTTATAGTATATATTTCTGCAATAATACTAATAACCACAACAATAATAATAGTAATAACAATAATAATAACAATAATAACGATTTTCTAATTATTATTTATATCATTATCTTAATTAGTATCGTTATTACTGTAATTATTACTGTTATAATAATTATTTTTGCAATTATACTACCAGTACATATAATAATAATGATGATAATAACAATAATAATACTAATAACAATATTATAACCACTATCATTATTATTATTATACTTATACTTATTATTATTATTGTTATTATTACAGATATAATAGATTTCTTGGCAATAATACTAATAATTAAGATAATAGTAATAATAATAATAATAATGATGATAATAATAATAATAATAATAATAATAATAATAATAATAATAATAATAATAATAAATAATAATAATAATTTTAATAATATTCAAATGTTATCAAAATTCTCTTTATTCTCACTTTTATCATCATTATTGTTATGATTAATACAATTCTGGTAATT
This sequence comes from Penaeus monodon, assembly GCF_015228065.2. Taxonomy (NCBI): domain Eukaryota; kingdom Metazoa; phylum Arthropoda; class Malacostraca; order Decapoda; family Penaeidae; genus Penaeus; species Penaeus monodon. The sequence goes on from NW_023659466.1 coordinate 1,227, forward strand.
ATTATCATTATTACCCTAATAATTGCCGAAATCACCAAAGAAATCGAAAAACGTCATTTTGGAGTATACTCTCAAAATGCTATATTTCGCTAGATTTTGCCGCTTTTTTCGACTTTTGGGAATGTTTTTCTTATACCATTTTATATTACATATGGACACAATTCCTGTCATTATCATCCTCATTATCATGATTATCATCATTATTATCGTTATCATCATCATTATCATCATTATCATCATCATTATCATCATTATTGCAATTATTATCATCATTATTGCAATTGTTATCATTATTATTGCAATTATTGGCGTTATAGTATATATTTTTGCAATAATACTAATAACCACAACAATAATAATAGTAATAACAATAATAATACAATAATAACGATTTATAATTATTATTTATATCATTATCTTAATTATATCGTTATTACTGTAAATTATTACTGTTATAATAATTATTTTTGCATTATACTACCATACAAATAATAATATGATATAATAACAAACAATAAACTAATAACAATATTATAACCACTAGCATTATTATTATTATACTTATACTAATTATTATTATTGCTATTATTACAGATATAATAGATTTTTTGGCAATAATACTAATAATTAAGATAATAGTAATAATAATAATAATAATAATAATAATAATAATAATAATAATAATAATGATAATAATAATAATAATAATAATAATTTTAATACAATTCAAATGTTATCAAAATTCTCTTTATTCTCACTTTTATCATCATTATTGTTATGATTAATACAATTCTGGTAATTATTATCATTATTACCCTAATAATTGCCGAAATCTCCAAAGAAATCGAAAAAACGTCATTTTCGAGTATACTCTCAAAAGGGTATATTTCGCTAGATTTTGCCGCTTTTTCGACTTTTGGGAATGTTTTTCTTATACCTTTTTTATATTATATATAGACACAATTCCTTTTATTATCATCATCATCATTATCATGATTATCATCATTATTATCGTTATCATCATCATTATCATCATTATCATCATCATTATCAACATTATTGCAATTATTATCATCATTATTGCAATTGCTATCATTATTATTGCAATTATTGGAGTTATAGTATATATTTTTTGCATTAATACTAATAACCACAACAATAATAATAGTAATAACAAAAATAATAACAATAATAACGATTTTATAATTATTATTTATATCATTATCTTAATTAGTATTGTTATTACTGTAATTATTACTGTTATAATAATTATTTTTGCAATTATACTACCATACAAATAATAAAAATGATGATATAACAATAATAATACTAATAACAATTTATAAACCCCTAGCATTATTATTATTATACTTATACTTATTATTATTATTGTTATTATTAAGATATAATAGATTTTTTGGCAATAATACTGATAATTAAAGATAATAGTATTAGTATAATAATAAAAATAATAATAATTTTAAAATATAATAATAATAATAAAAAGTAATAATAAAAATAATTTTAATAAGATTCAAATGTTATCAAAATTCTCTTTATTCTCACTTTTATCATCATGATTGTCATGATTAATACAATTCTGGTAATTATTTATCTTATTACCCCAATAAATTTCCGAAATCCCAAAAAAAAAAACGAAAAAAAAGTCATTTTTGGGTATACTCTCAAAGGGTAATTTGCTAGATTTTGCCGCTTTTTTGCTTTTGGGGAAAGTTTTTCTTATACCTTTTTTTATTTAAAGGACACAATTCCGTTTTATCATCATCTTTTTCAGATTTTATCATTATTATGTTACTCAAATTTTTATCATTATCATCATAATTTATCATTACATCATTTTTAATTATTATCAATTATTTTCAATTTTTATCTTATTATTGCAATTATTGGGTTTAGTATATATTTTTGCATTAAAATAATAACCCAACAATAATAAAATAATAACATAATAATAACAATAATACGTTTTATCATTATTTTTATATCATTTCTTTTATTCTTATTACTGTAATTTTTATGTTTTTAAAAATTATTTTTGCAAAATACACCGTAAAATAATAAAAAGATGATAAAAACAATAAAAAATACTAATAAAAATATTTAACCACTAGCATTATTATTATTACACTTATACTTTTATTATTTTGTTTTATTACAGATATAATTTTTTTTTTGGGCAATAAAAAATACTAATAATAAAAATAATGTAATAAAATAATAATAATAATAATAATAATAAAATAATTAATAAAATAATAAAATTTTAAAAAATATTCAAAGTTATCAAAAATTTTCTTTATTCCACTTTTTACCATTATTGTTTTTATTAATACAAATTTTGGAATTATTATCATTATTACCCTAACAATTGCCGAAATCACCAAAAAAAATCGTAAAACTCATTTGGGGGCTCTCTCAAAAAGGGTTTATTTCGCTAGATTTTGCCGCTTTTTTTTACTTTTGGGGGAATGTTTTTCTTTTTACCTTTTTTATATATAATGGCACAATTCCCTGTTTTTTCATCATCATTTTTATGATTACATCTTATTTCGTTATCATCATCATTATCATCATTATATCATCATTATCACATTATTTCAATTTTATCATCATTATTGCAATTGTTTTTCATTATTTTGCAATTATTGGAGTTATAGTATATTTTTTTGCAATATACAATAACCCCCAACAAAAATAATAGTAATAACAATAAAAAAACAATAAAAAACGATTTTTTAATTATTATTTATATGATTTCTTAAATTTGTACGTTATTACTGTAATTATTACTGTTTTAAAAAATTTTTTTGCAATTATACTACCCGTAAAATAAAAATAATGAGATAAAAACAAAAATAAACTAATAACAATATTATAAACCCTACATTATTATTATATACTTATACTTTTATTTTTATTATTGTATTATTACAATATAATAGATTTTTTGGCAATAATACTAATAATTAAGATATAGTAATAATAATATAATAATAATATAATAATAATAATAATAAATAATAATAATAATAATTAATAATGAATATAATAATAATAATAATACAATTTGATAATATTCAAATTTATCAAAATTCTCTTTATCTCACTTTTTCATCATTATTGTTTGATTAATACAATTCTGGTAATTATTATCATATTACCCTAATAATTGCCGAAATCACCAAAAAAAATCAAAAAACCTAATTTGGAGTATACTTCAAAAGGCTATATTTCACTAGAATTTGCCGCTTTTTCGACTTTTGGGAATGTTTTTCTATACCTTTTTATATTTATATATGGACAATTCTGTTATTATCATACAATTATCATGATTATCATCATTATTACCCTAATATTGCGAATCATCAAATAATCGAAAAAACCTCATCTTTGCATATTTTCTCAAATTATTTCACATTATTTTGTCTCATTTTTTCGCAATTATTGGAGTTTTAGTTATACTTTTTTAATAATATATAGACCAAACCCAAATTTATAGTTTATTACAATAATCATAACAATATAACGATTTTATCGTTATTATTTATATCATTATCTTAATTATCATCATATTATTAATTTTTATTGATTAATAATCATTTTGCAATTATATCCATTACAATAATAATATGATGATTATACTATATATATAATAACAATTATAACCACTAACATTTTTAATATATTATAACTTATTATATATTGTTATATTACGATATAATAATTTTTAATTATATAATAATTAAGTATAATAGTATTATAATAATAAAATATAATAATATATTTAATAATAATACAAAAAATAATAATAATAATAATAATAATAATAATAATAATATTAACAATATTCAAAGTTACAAAATTCTATTATTATCTTTACTATCATTACTATTGTTATTATTAATAATAATTTTTGGTCATATATCATATTACCCATAATATGCCGAATCACAAATAAATCAAAATAATAAAAAACTCATTAGATATAACTAAAAGCTAATAATACCATAATTTTGCCTATTATAATTATGGGAATATTTTATAACTTTTTTTTATAATTATATATTCCAATTCCTTTATATCATCATCATGATTCATCATTCTCATCATTATTATCGTTATCATCATCATTATCATCATCATTATCATATTATTATTATCATTATTATTGCAATTGTTATCATTATTATTGCAATCATTGGAGTTATAGTATTTATTTTTGCAATAATACTAATAACCACAACAATAATAATAGTAATAACAATAATAATAACAATAATACGATTTTAATAATTATTATTTATATCATTATCTTAATTAGTATCGTTATTACTGTAATTATTACTGTTATAATAATTATTTTTGCAATTATACTACCTGTACAAATAATAATAATGATGATAATAACAATAATAATACTAATAACAATATTATAACCACTAGCAATTATTATTATTATACTTATACTTATTATTATTATTGTTATTATTATAGATATACAGATTTTTTGGCAATAATACTAATAATTAAGATAATAGTAATAATATAATAATAATAATAATAATAATTGATAATAATAATAATAATAATAATAATAATAATAACAATAATAATTATAATAATATTCAAATATTATCAAAATTCTCTTTATTCTCACTTTTATCATCATTATTGTTATGATTAATACAATTTTGTAATTATTATCATTATTAACATAATAATTGCCGAAATCACAAAGAAATCGAGAAACGTAATTTTGGAGTATACTCTCAAAGGCTATATTTCGCTAGATTTTGCCGCTTTTTCGACTTTTGGGAATGTTTTTTTATACCTTTTTATATATATATGGACCAATTCCGTTATTATCATCATCATTATCATGATTATCATCATTATTATCGTTATCATCATCATTATCATCATTATCATCATCATTATCATCATTATTGCAATTATTATCATCATTATTGCAATTGTTATCGTTATTATTGCAATTATTGGAGTTATAGTATATATTTTTGCAATAATACTAATAACCACAACAATAATAATAGTAATAAAAATAATAATAACAATAATAACGATTTTATAATTATTATTTATATCATTATCTTAATTAGTATCGTTATTACTGTAATTATTAGTTATAATAATTATTTTTGCAATTATACTACCAGTACAAATAATAATAATGATGATAATAACAATAATAATACTAATAACAATATTATAACCACTAGCATTATTATTATTATACTTATACTTATTATTATTATTGTTATTATTACAGATATAATAGATTTTTTGGCTATAATACTAATAATTAAGATAATAGTAATAAAATAATAATAATAATAATAATAATAATAATAATAATAATAATAATAATAATAATAATAATAATAATAATAGTATTAATAATAATAATTTTAATAATATTCAAATGTTATCAAAATTCTCTTTATTCTCACTTTTACCATCATTATTGTTATGATTAATACAATTCTGGTAATTATTATCATTATTACCCTAATAATTGCCGAAATCACCAAAGAAATCGAAAAAACGTCATTTTGGATTATACTCTCAAAAGGCTATATTTCGCTAGATTTTGCCGCTTTTTCGACTTTTGGGAATGTTTTTCTTATACCTTTTTTATATTATATATGGACACAATTCCTGTTATTATCATCATCATTATCATGATTATCATCATTATTATCGTTATCATCATCATTATCATCATTATTGCAATTATTATCATCATTATTGCAATTGTTATCGTTATTATTGCAATTATTGGAGTTATAGTATATATTTTTGCAATAATACTAATAACCACAACAATAATAACAGTAATAAGAATAATAATAACAATAATAACGATTTTATAATTATCTTTTATATCATTATCTTAATTAGTATCGTTATTACTGTAATTATTACTGTTATAATAATTATTTTTTTCAATTATACTACCAGTACAAATAATAATAATGATGATAATAACAATAATAATACTAATAACAATATTATAACCACTAGCATTATTATTATTATACTTATTTATTATTATTATTGTTATTATTACAGATATAATAGATTTTTTGGCAATAATACTAATAATTAAGATAATAGTAATAATAATAATAATAATAATAATAATAATAATAATAATAATAATAATAATAATATTCAAATGTTATCAAAATACTCTTTATTCTCACTTTTATCATCATTATTGTTATGATTAATACAATTCTGGTAATTATTATCATTATTACCCTAATAATTGCCGAAATCACCAAAGAAATCGAAAAAACGTCATTGTGGAGTATACTCTGAAAAGGCTATATTTCGCTAGATTTTGCCGCTTTTTCGACTTTGGGAATGTTTTCTTATACCTTTTTTATATTATATATGGACACAATTCCTGTTATTATCATCATCATTATCATGATTATCATCATTATTATCGTTATCATCATCATTATCATCATTATCATCATCATTATCATCATTATTGCAATTATTATCATCATTATTGCAATTGTTATCATTATTATTGCAATTATTGGAGTTATAGTATATATTTTTGCAATAATACTAATAACCACAACAATAATAATAGTAATAACAATAATAATAACAATAATAACGATTTTATGATTATTATTTATATCATTATCTTAATTAGTATTGTTATTACTGTAATTATTACTGTTATAATAATTATTTTTGCAATTATACTACCAGCACAAATAATAATAATGATGATATAACATAATAATACTAATAACATATTATACCCTAGCATTATTATTATTCTACTTATACTTATATTATTATTGTTTATTATTACCGATATTAATAGATTTTTTGGCAAATAATACTGATAATTAAGATATAGTAATAATAATAATAATAATAATTAAATAATAATAATATAATATAATAATAATATAGAATATATAATAATCATAATAATAATTTTAATATTTCAAATGTTATCAAATTCTCTTTATTTCTCACTTTTCTCATCATTATTGTTATGATTATACAATTCTGGTAATTATTATCATTATTACCCTAATATTGCCGAAATCACCAAAGAAATCGAAAAATGTCATTTTGGAGTATACCCTCTCAAAGGCTTATTATTTCGCTAGATTTTTCCGCTTTTTCGAATTTGGAATTTTTTTCTTTCCTTTTTATTTATTATATGGACACAGATTCTGTTATTATCACCATCTTATCATGATTATCATCATTATTATCGTTATCATCATCATTATCATCATTATCATCTCATTTCATCATTTATTGCAATTGATTATCATCATTATTGCAGATTGTTACATTATTATTGCAATTATTGGAGTTATAGTATATATTTTTGGAATAATCTAATAACCACAACAATAATATAGTAATAACAATAATAATACAATATCACGATTTATATTATTATCTATATCATTATCTTAATTAGTATTCGTTATTACTGTAATTATTACTGTTATAAATATATTTTTGCAATTTATACACAGTACAAATAATAATAAGATGATAAAAAATATAATAATCTAATAACAATTATAACCACTAGCCTTATTATTATTATACTTATACTTATTATTATTATGTTTATTATTACAGATATAATAGATTTTTTGGCAATAATACTAATAATTAAGATAATAGTAATAATAATTATATAATATAAAAAATACTAATATAATAATAATATAATATAGAATGATAATAATAATAATAATATAATTTTAATAATATTCAATGTTTTTTTGTTTTGGTTTTTCTTTTTTTTGTTTATCAAATTCTCTTTATTCTCACTTTATTATCATTATTGTTTGTGATTAATACAATTCTGGTCATTATTATCATTATTCACCCTAATAATTGCCAAAATCACCAAAGAAATCGAAACGGCAATTTGGAGTATACTTCTCAAAAGGCCTATATTCGCTAGATTTTGCCGCTTTTTCGACTTTTGGGATGTTTTTTCTTATACCAGTTTTAGTATTTATATGGACCAATTCCTGTTATTACATCATCATTATCATGATTATCCATCATTATTATCCCGCTTATCATCATCATTATCTCATTATCATCATTATCATCTCATTATCATCATTATTGCAATTATTATCATCATTATGCAATTGCTATCATTATTATTGCAATTATTGGAGTTATAGTATTATTGTTTGCATAATACATAACCACAACAATACTAATGGTATAACAATAAATAATATCATAATACGATTTATAATTATTATTTATAGTCATTATCTTAATTAGTATCGTTATTACTGTAATTATTACTGTTATAATAATTATTTTTGCAATATACTACCAGTACAAATAATAATCATGATGTAGATCACATATGATACGATAAACAATATTATAACCACTAGCATTATTATTGATTATACTTATACTTATTATTAATTATTGTTTATTATTACAGATATATAGATTTTTTGCATAAATACTAATATTAAAGATAATAGTAATAATAATCATAATAATATAATAATAATATAAGAAAAATAAAATAATAATAATATAATTAAGAATCATACTAATTTTAATAATATTCAAATGTTATACAAATTCTCTTTATTCCTCACTTTTATCATCATATTTTATTGATTAATACAATTCTGGTATTATTTCATTATTCCCTAATAATTGCCGAAATCAACAAAGACATCGAAAAAACCGGCTTTTGGAGTATACTCTCAAAAGGCTATATTTCGCTAGTTTTGCCGCTTTTCGACTTTTTGGGAATGTTTTTCTATCTTTTTTATATTTATATGGACACAATTCCTGTTATTTATCATCATCCTTATCATGATTATCATCATTCTTATCGTTATCATCATCATTATCATCATATCATCATTAGTATCATTATTCATCATTCATTGCATATATCATCATTATTGCAATTGTTATCATTAGTATTTGCAATTTTGGAGTTATAGTATATATTTTTGCATATACTAATAAACCAACAATATTAATAGTAATAACAATATATTAACATATACGATTTTAAATTATTTTTATATCATTATCTAATTAGTATCGTTTATTACTGTATTATTACTGTTATAAATAATTATTTTTTGGCAATTATACTACCATACAAATCATAATATGAATGATAATATCAATAATAATACTAATAACAATATTAATAACCACTAGCATTATTATTATTACACTTAATACTTATTATTTATTATTGGTTATTATTAAAGGATATAATAGATTTTTTGGCAATAATACTATAATTACAGATAATAAATAATAATAATTGATAATAATAATAATAATAATAATGAATAATAATAATATAATAATAAGAATAAATAATAATAATATAATAATTAAAAATTTAAATAATAATAATATTTTAATAATATTCAAATGTTATCAAATTCTCTTTATTATCACTTTTTATCATCATTATTGTTATATTAATAACATTCTGGTATTATTATCATTATTAACCTAATAATTGCCGGAAATCACCCCCAACCTAAGAAATCGAAAAATGTCATTTTGTAGTATACTCTTAAAAGGCGATATTTCCGGCTAGATTTGCCGGTTTTTCGACTTTTGTTGGGAATGTTTTTCTATAACCTTTTTATATTATTGGACACAGTATTCCTGTTATTATCATCATCATTATCATGATTTCATCATTATTATCGTTTATCATCATCATTTATCATCATTATCATCATATCTCATCATTATCATCATTATTGCAATTATTGCATCATTATTGCATTGTTATCATTATTATTGCAATTATTGGAATTAATATTATATTATTTTTGCATAATACTAATAACCACACACATATAATAGTAATAACAATAATAATAACAATAATAACTATTTATAATTTTTTTATATCATTATCTTAATTAGTATCGTTATTACGGTAATATTACTGTTATAATAATTATTTTTGCAAATTATACTACCAGTACAATATAATACTGTGGAAAAAATAATAACAATAATATACTAAAACATATTACAACCACTAGCATTATTATTATTATACTTACCTTATTATTTTTATTGTTGATTATTACGATATACTAGATTTTTTGAAAATACTAATATTACGATAGATAGTATAATAATATAGTAATCAATAATAATATAATAATACTGTTAATAATAATAATACTGATAATAATAATAGATAATTTTAATAATATTCACATGGTATCAAATTCTCTTTATTCTCACTTTTATCATCATTATTGTTTATGATTAATACAATTTCTGGTAGTATTATCATGTATTCCCCTAATAAATTGCCGAAACCACCAAAGAAATCGATAAACGTCAGTTTGTAGTATTCTCTCAAAAGGCTATATTGCGCTAGATTTGGCCGCTTTTCGACTTGTTGGGAATGTATTTCTTATACATTTTTTATATATCTATGGACAACAATTCCTGTTATTATCATCACATTATCAAATGATTATCATCTTAATTATCAGGTATCATCATCATTTCATTATTATCATCATTATCATCATCATTATCATCATTATTGCAATTATTATAATCATTATTGCAATTGTTATCATTATTATTGAATTATTGAGTTATAGTATAATATTTTTGGCAATACGACAATAACCACAACATAATAATAGTATACAATAATCATACAATAATAACGATTTTATAATTTTATTTATATCATTATCGTAATTAGTAATCATTATTATGTAATTATTAACTGTTATAATAATTATTTTTGCATTTAACTACCAGTACAAATAATAATATGATGATAATAACAATAATAATACTAATCAAAATATTAGAACCATAGCATTTATTATATATACTTATACTTATTATTATGTATTGTTAATTATTACAGATATAATAGATTTTTTGGCATAATACTATAATTAGATAATAGTAATAATAATAATAATAATAATAATAATAATAATAAATAATAATAATAATAATAATAATAATAATATAATAATAATAATAATAATCATATATAATAATTTAATAATATTCAAATGTTATCAAAATTCCTTGTTCTCACTTTAGATCAGCATTATTGTTATGATTTATACAATTCTGGTAAATTATTATCATTATTACCCTAATAATTTGCCGAATCACCAGAAACGAAAAAACGTCATTTTTAGAGTATACTCTCAATCTTTATGTCGCTAGATTTTGCCGCTTTTTTCGACTTTTGGGAATGTTTTTCTTATACCTTTTTTTATCTATATTGGACACAATGCCTGTTATTATCATCATCATTATCATTATTATCATCATTATTATCGTTATCATCATCATTATCATCATTATCATCAATTATCATCATCATTCATCATCATTATTGCAATTATTATCATTCATTATTGCCAATTGTTATCATTATTATTGCAATTATTGAGTTATAGTATATATTTGGTGGATATACTAATAACCACACATACTAATAGTAATAACAATAATCATAGAAATAAAACTACCGATTTTATAATTATTAATTTAATCATATCTTAATAGTATCGTTATTACTGTAATTATTACTGTTATACAATTATTTTTGCAATTATACTACCATTACAAATAATAATACTGATGATACTAACATCATATTCCTAATACCAATATTATAACCAGTATCATTATTATGTATTATACTTTACTTATTATTATTATTGGTTATTATTACAGATTAATAGATTTTTTGGCAAATAATACTAATAATTAAGATTAGTAATAATAATAATAATAATAATAATATAATTAATAATAATAATATAATATAATAATTTTAATAATATTCAAAATGTTTTCAAATTCTCTTTATTCTCACTTTTATCATCATTATTGTTATGATTAATACAATTCTGGTAATTTATTATCATTAATTACCCCAATTAATTTGCCCGAAATCACCAAAGAAATCGAAAACGTCATTGCGGAGTAGTCTCTCAAAAGGCTATATTTCCGCTAATTTTGCCCGCTTTCTCGACTTTTGGGAATGTTTTTCTTAGACACTTTTTTTATATTATATATGGACACACAATTCCTGTTTATTATCATCACATTATCATGATTATCATCATTATATCGTTTCACATCATCATTATCTCATTATCATCATTATCTCATCATTAGCAGCATTCATTGCAATTATCATCATTATTGCAATTTGTTTTATCATTAATTTTGCAATATTGGAGTTATAGTATATATTTTTTGCAATAAAAAACTAAGAAAAACAACAATAATAATAGAAATAACAAGAAATAATACTAATACACAACAATAATAATAGTAATAACAATAATAATAACAATAATAAAGATTTTATAATTATTTTTTATATCATTAACTTAATTAGTATCGTTATTAACTGTAATTATTACTGTTATAATAATTATTTTTGCAATTATACTACCAGTACAAATAATAATAATGATGATAATAACAATAATAATCCTAATAACATAGTATAACCACTAGCATTAGTATTATTAATAACTTATACTTATTATTATTATTGTTATTATTACAGATATGTAGATTTTTGCAATATAGTAATAATATAATAATAATAATAATAATTATATAATGAATAATAGTAATATATAATAATAATAATAATATATAATAATAAATAATAATAATACTAATAATAATATAATAAGTTTACAATAATATTCAAATGTTATCAAAATTCTCTTTATTCTCACTTTTATCATCATTATTATTATGATTAATACAATTCTGGTAATTATTATCATTATTACCTACATAATTGCCGAATCACCAAAGAAATCGAAAAAACGTTCATTTGGGTATACTCTCAAATGCTTATATTTCGCTTGATATTGCCGCTTTTTCGACTTTTGGTAATGTTTTTCATATACCTATTTAATATTATATATGGACCAATTCCTGTTATTATCATCATCAATTATCATATTATCAATCATTATTATCGTTATCATCACACTCATTATCATCATTATTATCATTATCATCATCATTATCATCTTATTGCAATTATTATCATCATTAAATTGTCAATTGTTATCATTATTATTGCAATTATTTGAGTATGTATATATTTTTGCAATAATACTCATACCACAACAATATAAGATTAACACTAATAATACATAATAAAAACGTTTTATAATTATTATTTATATCATTATTTATTAGTATCGTTATTACTGTAAATTAATTACGGTTATAATAATTATTTTTGCAATTATACTACCATACAATAATATATTATGATATAACAATACTAATACTAATAACAATATTATAACCATAGCATTATTAATTATTATACTTTATACTATTTATTATTAATTGTTTTATTAAGATAGATAGATTTTTGCAAATATCTAATAATTAAGATAATAGTAATAATAATAAAACTAATAATAATAATCCTAATACTAATAATCATAATAATAATAATATAATCCTAATACTAAAACTTTAAAATAAAAAAAATAAATTTTAATTTAAAAAAAAAAAAAAAAATTTTTAAAATTAATACTAAATAATAATCATATACTATAATAATATAATAATAATAATATAATATATAATTTAATAATTTTCAATGTTATCAAAATTCTCTTTATTCTCCTTTTATCATCATTATTGTTATGATAATACAATTCTGGTAATTATTAATCATTATTACCTAATAATTGCCGAATCACCAAAGAATCGAAAAAACGTCATTTTGGAGTATACTCTCAAAGATATATTTCGCTAGATTTGCCGCTTTTTCGACTTTTGGGATGTTTTTCTTATACTTTTTTTATATTATATATGGACTACAATTCCTGTTATTATCATCATCAATTATCATGATTTATCATCATTATTATTATCGTTTATCATCATCATTATCTCATTATCATCATTATCATCATCATTATCATCATTATTGCAATTATCATCAATTAATTGCAATTGTTATCATTATTATTGCCATTATTGGAGTTATAGTATATATTTTTTGCAATAATACTAATACAACAACAATAATAATAGTAATAACAATTAATAATACCAATAATAAGATTTTATAATTATTATTCATATCATTATCTTAATAGTATCGTTATTAACTGTATTATTACTGTTATAATAATTATTTTTTGCAATTATACTACCATTACAAATATAATAATGATGATTATAACATAATATACTAATTAACAATATTATAACGACTAGCTTATTATTATATACTTATACTTATTATTTTATTGTTATTAATTACAAGATATAATAGATTTTTTGGCAATATACTAATAATTTAAGATAATAGTAATAATAATAATAATAATATAATAATAATAATAGAATCAATAAATAAATAATCAAAATAATACTATATAATACTTTGATATATTCAATGTTACAAAATTCTCTTTATTCTCACTTTTATCATCATTATTGTTATGATTAATACAATCCGGGTAATTTTATCATTAATTACCCTCATAATTCGAAATCCACCAAAGAATCGAAAAAACGTCATTTTGGAGTATACTCTCAAAAGGCTATATTTCGCTAGATTGTGCCGCTTTTTCGACTTTTGGAATGTTTTCTTATACTTTTTTTATATTATATATGTACCCAATTCTTTATTATCATCATCATTATCAATCATTATCATCATTATCATCATCATTATCATACATTATTGCAATTATTATCATCATTATTGCAATTGTTATCATTATTATTGCAATTATTACTGTTATAATTATTTTTGCAATTATACTACCAGTACAAATAATAATAATGATAATAATAACAATAATAATACTAATAACAATATTATAACCACTAGCATTATTATTATTATACTTATACTTATTATTATTATTGTTATTATTACAGATATAATAGATTTTTTGGCAATTATACTAATAATTAAGATAATAGTAAATAATAATAATAATAATAATAAATAATAATAATAATAATAATAATATATAATATAATATAATAATAATAATAATTTAATAATATTCAAATGTTATCAAAATTCTCTTTATTCTCACTTTTATCATCATTATTGTTATGATTAATACAATTCTGGTAATTAATTATCATTATTACCCTAATAATTGCCGAAATCACCAAAGAAATCGAAAAAACGTCATTTTGGAGTATACTCTCAAAAGGCTATATTTCGCTAGATTTTGCCGCTTTTTCGACTTTTGGGAATGTTTTTCTTATACCTTTTTTATATTATATATGGACACAATTCCTCTTATTATCATCATCGTTATCATGATTATCATCATTATTATCGTTATCATCATCATTATCATCATTATCATCATTATCATCATCATTATCATCATTATTGCAATTATTATCATCATTATTGCAATTGTTATCATTATTATTGCAATTATTGGAGTTATAGTATATATTTTTGCAATAATACTAATAACCACAACAATAATAATAGTAATAACAATAATAACAATAATAACGATTTTATAATAATTATTTATATCATTATCTTAATTAGTATCGTTATTACTGTAATTATTACTGTTATAATAATTATTTTTGCAATTATACTACCAGTACAAATAATAATATGATAATAATAACAATAATAATACTAATAACAATATTATAACCACTAGCATTATTATTATTATACTTATACTTATTATTATTATTGTTATTATTACAGATATAATAGATTTTTTGGCAATATACTAATAATTAAGATAATAGTAATAATAATAATAATAATAATAATAATAATAATAATAATAATAATAATAATATAATAATAATAATAATAATAATAATAATTTTAATAATATTCAAATGTTATCAAATTTCTCTTTATTCTCACTTTTATCATCATTATTGTTATGATTAATACAATTCTGGTAATTATTATCATTATTACCCTAATAATTGCCGAAATCACCAAAGAAATCGAAAAAACGTCATTTTGGAGTATACTCTCAAAGGCTATATTTCGCTAGATTTTGCCGCTTTTTCGACTTTTGGGAATGTTTTTCTTATACCTTTTTTATATTATATATGGACACAATTCCTCTTATTATCATCATCGTTATCATGATTATCATCATTATTATCGTTATCATCATCATTATCATCATATCATCATTATCATCATCATTATCATCATTATTGCAATTATTATCATCATTATTGCAATTGTTATCATTATTATTGCAATTATTGGAGTTATAGTATATATTTTTGCAATAATACTAATAACCACAACAATAATAATAGTAATAACAATAATAATAACAATAATAACGATTTTATAATAATTATTTATATCATTATCTTAATTAGTATCGTTATTACTGTAATTATTACTGTTATAATAATTATTTTTGCAATTATACTACCATACAATAATAATAATGATAATAATACAATAATAATACTAATAACATATTATAACCACTAGCATTATTATTATTATACTTATACTTATTATTATTATTGTTATTATTACAGATATAATAGATTTTTGGCAATTATACTAATAATTAGATAAAGTATAATAATAATAATAATAATAATATATAATAATAATAATAATATAATAATAATATAATAATAATAATTTTAATAATATTCAATGTTATCAAATTCTCTTTATTCTCACTTTTATCATCATTATTGTTATGATTATACAATTCTGGTAATTATTATCATTATTACCCTAATAATTGCCGAAATCACCAAAGAATCGAAAAAACGTCATTTTGGAGTATACTCTCAAAAGGCTATATTTCGCTAGATTTTGCCGCTTTTTCGACTTTTGGGAATTTTTTTCTTATACCTTTTTTATATTATATATGGACACAATTCCTCTTATTATCATCATCGTTATCATGATTATCATCATTATTATCGTTATCATCATCATTATCATCATTATCATCATTATCATCATCATTATCATCATTATTGCAATTATTATCATCATTATTGCAATTGTTATCATTATTATTGCAATTATTGGAGTTATAGTATATATTTTTGCAATAATAACTAATACCACAACAATACAATAGTAAATAACAATAATGATAACAATAATAAACGGATTTTATAATAATTATTTATATCATGTATCTTTAATTAGTATCGTTATTACTGTAATTATTACTGTTATGAATAATTATTTTGCAATAATACTACCAGTACAAATAAATATATGTAATAATAACATAATAATGCTAATAACAATATTATAAGCACTAGCATTATTTATTATTTACTTATACTTATTATTATTAGTGTATTATTACAGGATTATAATTGATTTTTTGCAATTATACTAATAATTCAGATAATAGTAATAATAAAAATATAATAAAATAATAATTAATAATAATAATAATAATATAATATAATAATTTTTAATAATATTCAAGTTATCAAAATTCTCTTTATTCTCCACTTTTATCATCATTATGGTTATGCTTAATACAATTTCTGGTAATTTATTATCATTATTACCCTAATATTGCCGAATCCACCAAGAAATCGAAAAAACGGTCTTTTGGAAGTATACTCTCCAAAAGGCTATATTTCGCTAGATTTTTGCCGCTTTTTGGACTTTTTGGGAATGTTTTTCTATACCTTTTTTATATTATATATGACACAATTCCTCTTATTATTCCATCATGTTTTATCGTGAGTATCATCATTAATTATCGTTATCATGCATCATTATCATCATTATCATCATTACATCATCATTATCATCATTATTGCAATTATTATCATCATTATTGCAATTGTTATCATTAGTATTGCACTTATTGGAGTTATAGTATATATTTTTGCAATAATACTATCCACAACAATTAATTAATAGTAATAACAATAATAATAACAATAATAACGATTTTATAATAATTATTTATATCATTATCTTAATTAGTATCGTTATTACGTAGTTATTACTGTTTATATTATTTTTTTGCAATTATAACTACCATACAAATAATAATAATGATAATAATAACATATAATACTAATACCCATATTAAACCACTAGCATTATTATTATTATACTTATCTTATTATTATTATTGTAATTATTACAGATATAATCTATTTTGTTGCAATATATACTAATAATTAAAGATAATAGTAATAATAATGATAATAATAATAATAATACAAATAAAATAATATATAATACTATAATAATACTAATTTTAATAATATTCAAATGTTATCAAAATTCTCTTTATTCTCACTTTTTATCATCATTATTGTTATTAAATTATACAATTCTGGTAATTATTTATCATTATTACCCCTAATAGTTGCCGAAATCACCAAAGAAATCGCAAAAACGTCATTTTGGAGTAATACTCTCAAGGGCTATATTTCGCTAGGATTTTTGCCGTTTTTTCTTTTTTCCGACTTTTGGGAATGTTTTTTCTTATACCTTTTTTATATTATATATGGACACATTCCTCTTATTATCCATCATCGTTTATCATGATTATCATCATTATTATCGTATCATCATCATTATCAATCATTATCATCATTATCATCATCATTTAATCATCATTATTGCAATTATGGAATCATCATTATTGCATTGTTTGTCATTATTATTGCAATTATTGAGTATAGTAGATATTTTTGCATAATACTAATACCCACAACATATAATAGTATAACAATAATATAACAAATAAATAACGATTTTAAATAATAATTTTTATTCATTATCTTAATTAGTACGTTATTACTGTAATTATTACTGCTATAATAATTTATTTTTTGCAATTATACTACCAGTACAATAATATAAATGAATAATAACATAATAATGCTAATAACAATATATAACCACTAGCATTATTATTATTATACTTATACTATTAGATTATTGGTTATTATTAAGATATAATAGATTTTTTGGCATTATACTAATAATTAGATAATAAGTAATCATAATAATCGATAATAATAATAATAATGAATATAATCATAATAATAATAAGTAATGAACTAATATAATAATAATAATCATAATAAGAATTTTGGATAATATTCAAATGTTATCTAAATTTCTCTTTATTCTCACTTTTTATCATCTTATTGTTATATTAATACATTCTGGTAATTATTATCATTATTACCCTAATAATTGCCGAATCCCAAAGGAAATTCGAAAAAACGTCATTTTGGAGTATCTTCAAAGGCTATATTTTCGCTAGATTTTGCCGCTTTTTTCCACTTTTTGGGAATGTTTTCTTATACCTTTTTTATATTGATATTATGGAACAATTCCTCTTATTATCATCATCGTTATCATGATTATCATCATTATATCGTTATCATCATCTATCATCATAGTAATAACAATAATAATAACAATAATAACGATTTTATAATAATTATTTATATCATTATCTTAATTAGTATCGTTATTACTGTAATTATTACTGTTATAATAATTATTTTTGCAATTATACTACCAGTACAAATAATAATAATGATAATAATAACAATAATAATGCTAATAACAATATTATAACCACTAGCATTATTATTATTATACTTATACTTATTATTATTATTGTTATTATTACAGATATAATAGATTTTTTGGCAATTATACTAATAATTAAGATAATAGTAATAATAATAATAATAATAATAATAATAATAATAATAATAATAATAATAATAATAATAATAATAATAATAATGATAATAATAATAATAATAATTTTAAATAATATTCAAATGTTTCAAAATTCTTTATTCTCACTTTTATCATCATTATTGTTATGATTAATACAATTCTGGTAATTATTATCATTATTACCCTAATAATTGCCGAAATCACCAAAGAAATCGAAAAAACGTCATTTTGGAGTATACTCTCAAAAGGC
>NW_023659467.1:0-21288 GCF_015228065.2 Penaeus monodon
TTTTTTTTTTTTTTTTTAAATTTTTTTTTTTAAAAAGGAAAAAAATTTTTTTTTTTTAAAAAAAAAAAGTTTTTTTTTTTTTTTTTTTTTTTTTTTTTTTTTTTTTTTTTTATTTTTAAAACAAAAAAAACCCCTACACCCGGTCATGCATTATAATGGGATCCTGAGGATGGAATAGTGCCTGCCAGGGATGGTGCTTTTCCACATGGCTAGGGCTGTTGTTTCTCCATGTTTTTTAAAATGAAAAATAATGCGAGAGTGCAATTCTAAATGTCACTAAGTTAATCTCCCCCCCAAGCTTTGCGTTTTGTGAAAAGTTTTCCCTGCACATGAAAACAGTTTGTGTTTATCCCACCCCCCAATTTTTTTTTTTTTTTTCTCCCATGAAAACTGTTCTGTCCCCATCCCGGCCAAAATTTTTTTTTGACATGATTTCATTCATAGGGTCTTGGGGTTTAAAACAGTACTATTAGCTAAAAAGGGGGGGGGGAACTTCCTGAAAATAAAGGAAATGGTAAAAGGGGTATAGGGACTATACTTGACCCCTTTGGTGCTAAGCTTTGGGAGTATTTTATTATAAGCAAATGAAAAATTTAAAAACCAAGGGGATATACTGTGGGGCTGCCCCCCCCGACTTTGGGGTTTGGATATATAATCGGATACCATCTTTTAAATCTCAAGTCTAGACTACAAGTATCAGTGACAAGGTTACAGTTTTTCCAACAAAATATTTTTTCCTGGCTTGAACTTTTATTTAAAACCTTATCGACCTTCCTTGCAGGACACACTTGATGCCCTCAAAGAACTGTCCACATTTTTTACTGAAAACACCCTGAGGAGCAGGAGGAACCTTCGTGGTGAATGAAAACGCAGTTTGGGGATCAGGGGGGTAGGGGTTTAGAAAGGAAGGCTTTCTCCTGTCTTCTTTGTGTATGGATATATTTTTTAAGTAGAGTTTATGTGGCATGTTCAGTGTAGTTTTCTGTTATTACTCTCTAATATTTGTCTCCTTATTGTAGTTACTATCATTGTCTTAATTACCATCATAGTCACAGTTTGTTTAGTCATTTCCACCCCCGCTCCCAACCAGGTTTATCTGTTTTGAAACTAACTTTGGGAGTTTGTCACTGCCTTACAAAGGGGTGAAGGAAGCTGTTGTGGCATATCCGGGGTCGTTCAATATGAGGTTTGGGCGTCGACATGAACAAAGGTCAAGAAACCAAGTCGAGACCCCATCTCTTCATAAACAACCCTTTGCAGAATCAAGGTCAGAAAAAATGTAAAAAATGTTTGTGTGTGTGTTTTAAAATTTGTGTTCTTATTTTTATTTTTATATTTTATGTATATATAATAAAATTTAATTTATTTTAAAATTTATATGAATATATTTTATTTAATATTATATTTATATGTTATTATAAAATTTTATATATTATTTATATTATAATTTTAATATATATTATATATAATTATTATATTTATATTTTTTGTATATATATATTAAATATTTTATAATTATTTATATTTAACTTTAATATAAAATCAGTCTTGCGCGTTCCTTTGGTGCTAGGGCTGGGACACTGGGGAAAAGGGGACAAGCGTTCATCGGGAATCTTGCGAGGAGGCCCCAAAAGGCCTTTTTGGTAAATGCCCTTCGCCCTGCCTCCAAGCCCTGAGAAAACTGAACCCCTAACCCCCCCACAGATGACTGCAGCCCGATCAGGGAGGGGCGGATTCTCAGTCATTTGGGGGTTCGTGAATTTGGGGTGAGTATTTTGCATTGTCCCAGTGGATCCTAAAAATTTTGTTTGGATGCAGCGGTCTCGGGGCCTGTCCCGGGGACCCCCCCATCCGGGGAACCTCTCCCCAAAACGAGGTTGGGCTGGCTTTTCCCAAACGAAGAGTGGGAAAGCGCAGGATATGTGTTCCCCTGCTGAATGCTAAAGGCTGGGGTGAACCTAGGGCCCGGGGGCCTGATAAGCCTGACTGCCTTTTGGGGCAGTTGGTAAAAATTCCCCCTGACCGCTGAGGGGCGGGTCATCCCTCTCTGGGGGGAAAAGGGGGTCGAGGGGGGACTGTAGCAACACCGTGATTACACTGCTCAGATACCGGGAAGGTTTCGCCACATTTTTCTAAAGGGACCCGAACCCCCTACGAGGCGCCAAGCCCGGAGCAGTCTGGATTTACTCCGGGCAAGTCCCCAAAGACCGTATATAGCGCTTGGAAAATTGTGAACGCCTGGGTTTTTGTCGGGGTTGCTTGCAGCCTACATCGACCTCAAGAAGGCGTTTGCCGGGCGGGGGAATCGCTATGGGAGCCTGAGGCTCGGGGACCGCACAGTTTTATTGGCCTGTGCAACCTCTATATGGTACGGGAAAGTGTGTTGTGGTGGGGGTATGTCAAACTTTTTCCCTTTTAATTTCGGGGGGTGAGGCAAGGCTGTGCCCTTGCACCCACCTTTTAAACCTTGTATGGATGGAAAATGGCAGAGTCTAGCCAAAGTCAGTGGGGAGAAACACTAGGCAATTTTAAGGTCTCGGACCTTGACTTTGCCGCGTGTTCCACCCTTCGATCCTTGGAGCATTTGGGGGCGGCTTTTGATGTTTGCAAGAGGCGAAGCCCTGGGCTTAGAGGTCTCCTGGCCCAAAGACCAAGTTTCAGGATTTTGGGGGGCCCTGTTGGGGCCCCCCCTTCACGGTCCTGCTTGCGCGAGGAGTTGAAGTCACAGAAAATTTTTATGCCTTTGGGACGTATCCATTTCTGGGTGTCAGCCAGGGAATCAGTAGACATTTTCTGCAAAGGAGCCCTGAACCGTCAACAAGAGGTTTGGAGATGTCGGTACCTAGCAAAGGGCCAAGCTCGTGTTTCCCCGGGCCTTAACTTCCATTTTGCTCTATGGGAAAGGAACCTGGACGCTATCCGTGGGCCCTTTGGGGTCTCGCCTTTATGCCTTTTTTTAAAAAGCCCCTTTGCCGATCAGGGGGGACGTTGGCAGGACCACGTGTCCAAACCGGGGGTTACACCCTAGACTGGGGGGGACCTGTTATTCAAAAAGGATCGCCAACTCGGTTTGGCCCCCTAGCTCGCCTCCCTATGGAGAACCCCGCCCACCCGTTTCTCTCGCGAGACAACCCCGGTGGGGGGAGACCTTGGGACGTCCTAGGGGATCATGGCTTGGCAGCTCGCGAGCCCGCGTGAGGAAAAGAGATGGGCCGTGTGCCTGCCTGAGACTCGCCTCGAGGGATCCTCGTGGGTGGGGCGAAGGGGGGATGGGGGCCTGCCCCCCGCGGCGTTAGCCCCTTGATGATGATGATATATATATATATAAAATTATTTAAAATATAAAATATAATTATATAATATAAAATAAATTAAAATTTTTTATATATAAATTTATATATTTTAATATATAAAGATAATTTTTTAAAAAGAATATATATTTTTTATTATTTAAATGTAAAAAAATTTAAAATTTATTTAAATTTTATATAATATTATATTTTAATATATATATATATTAAAAAAATTATATAATATAAATATATAAAATATTTAAAAATAAATTTTAAAAAACAATATAAAAATTATATATATCAAAAAATAAATATATAAAATAAAAAATTTTATATATATATTAAAATTTAATAATATATATACTTTAATTATACATATAAAATATTATTTTTAATATAAATATATATAAAAATATTAAAAAAATAAAAATTAAAATAATTTAATAAATATATTACATATATATAAAATATACTATTTATATATATATATATTTATATTTTTAAAAAATTTTATTTTAATTATATATAATTTTTATAAAATTTTTAATTATATAATTTTTTATATTTTTATTATATATATATATATTTTATAGATAATTTATATAAATTATATATTATATATATTTTATATTATATATATATTTTTATATGTAAATATATGTATTGTATTAAAATTTGTATGTTAAATTTTTAAAATAAAATTATTATGTTTGTATATATATTTTATGTTTTTATATATTTTTATATATAAAATATTATATTTATATAAAAATTATATAGTATATTATTAAATTTATGTATTGATATTATTTTGTGTTAATATTATTTATATTATTATTATGTATGTTTATATTTATTGTTATATATTTGTATATATATATTTATATATATTTTATTTATATATTTTATATATATTTCTTATATAGATTTTTAATATTAATATTATTAAATTTTAAAATAAAATTACATTTAAAATTTAACAATATTTAATTTTAAAATATATATATATTAATTAAATTTGTAATACTGTATAATAATATATATATACTAATTATATAATTTTACAATATATATTTTATTTATATAATAAAATTACAGTAATACCCACCCACCCCCCACAACCCCAACCCCACCCCCACCCCACCCCCCCACACACACCACACCCCCACCCCCACACCCCCAAAAAGTTATATATATATTTAATTATTTTTTTTTATATTAAATATTTTTTATTATTTATATGTTTTATTATATATTTAAAAATTATTTTTTATATTATTTATTTAATTTGTGTGTCATATATTTACTTTATTCTATTATATTATATTATATTTATATATATTATATATTTATATATATTTAATTGTATTTTTTTGTATTTATTATTTATTTTATTTTATATATATTATATATATATTTTTAGTGTATGTATAATTTTTATTATTTTTTTTCTAAATTATTTTTATTTTCTATATTATTTATTATATTAATATAATTTTTGTTATTAAATTATACAAAAAATAATTTATACATGTAATTATATTTTAAAAACCCACTATATATGTTAATTTATATATTAATATTATATATATATAATTATAATTGTGTGGGTTTTTGTGTGGGGTGTGTGTGGGTGTGTGTGTGTGTGTGTGGTGGTGTGTTGGGGGGTGGGGGGTTTTTGTTACATAACCCCACACCACCCATCCCCCTCCCCTCCCCTCACCTCACAATCACACCCACCCAAACACACACACACACCCACCCCCACCCACACACCCCCACCCCACAACACCCAAAAACCCCATACACATCCCACTACACACACCCCACGCCACACCCCACCCACCCACCACCCAACACCCACACCCACACACCCCCACCCCCAAAACACACACACACACACACACTCACCTCACCCACTAATCATTTTACTTTCATAAACCCTACTTAAAAATTACATATTACTTTATACTTTAAACCAGCCATATTTATTATATTATATATTATAATTTTATAAAATTTTAATATTATTTGGTGGTTGTGTGTTGTGTGGTGGTGTTGGTTAATACTTTTATATATGTTTAAAAATTCTATAATTTGCTTTTAATATATACAATAAAAAAGTTTTTTAATATTATTTATATATAAAATTGTGTATTAAAAGAAAATTTTTATTTTTTATATTTTTTTTGATAGTGTGTGATGATGTGAAAAATGGTTTTTTAAACTTTTGTTTTTTAAAATTTATTAATATTTTTTTAAAGATAATAATATTATTTTATTTATTTTATTTTTTTTTTATTTTTAGATTTTTTATTAAAATTTACCCCCCCACACCCCCCCCACACCCCCCCCCCCCCCCACCCCCCCCACCCCCCCCACCCCCCCCCCCACCCCCCCCCACACCCCCCAAAAACCCACCACCCCCACCACCCACCTTTGCATGTGTGTGGGTGTGTATTTTAAATTTTTTATATACCCCAATAGAAATATATAAAATCTTTATTCTATCTTCTATCTATCTATCTTTCTGTTTTTATCACAGAAAACTTTTGTTCCTTGCTTGTCCATCTGTCAAACATTCAAAGATTACCTAAACGGGGTGATTATTTGGCCCTTTTAAATTTATGTGAAAAGATTCAAGGGAACAATAAGGGAATTTCAGAAAAAAAAACGGATATGCCCAAGGCCATTTCGCATTTACTACTTTACATGATTGACCTTGGGGATTAAGCATTGGGACCCCCTCTAAATGTAACAAAAATTTATAAACAAAAAAAAAACAGTGATAAAGGGATGTATTCCTTTGGCATTTTAAAGCTGTGCTCAGTTGTAAGGCAGATATCTAAAACTATTTTATTTTTGATTCAATATGTTTCATTTTGGGGAGAAACCAAATTTTTGCTGTTTTATTCTACTAAATGTTATTTACCAACCCAATTTTCACAGAATGGGGAAGAAAACAGCCTGCTTAAAGTAATCAATTTGGTTTATTTTATTTTACAAGATGCTCTACAAGTGATTTTAACAATTATCAGTTTATTTGTCCACCATCTAACATTTTGCCCTTTTCCTTGACTTTTGGAAGGTTTTTTTTTGGTTATTTCTTGTCATAAAGTCCAAGATTTTAATAACCATTTAACCCATTGCCCACGGGGGGCTGTACCACATGTCATGGCATGGCGGGACCACTTCCCCGGGGGAAGTACGCCATCCATAGATATGTATGGGGCGGGCCCCCCTGTTTTTTTTTTTTTTTTTTTTTTTTTTTTTTTTTTTTTTTTTTTTTTTTTTTTTCAATCACGCAAAATTAAATTTTTTTGCCATGAAAGTCTGATTAAATCGGGTTTTAACCCTCATTTTTACCCTGGGGAAAAAACAACAAAAAAAAGCAACAAACCGCGATTTCAACTCCATCATGCGCAACGCTTACTTTATTCAGGGCTATAGACAAAAATTTTCAAATGGAGTCTATAAACAAAAAAAATTCCCTTCATCCATTTATCAGGAATTTGGCAAATAAACTTTAAAAAATAAAAAATGAAAATACAAAAACTTCGTATTTACAAGAAACGGCTGGGATGTGGTATTTGCATGAGGGTCACACATGATCGGGGGCGTATGCCCCCGGCGTGAGGCCGGGCCCACTATAAATTTACTACCTGTCAAAAAAGGGTTAAAAATCCTAACATCGGGAACAATAATAAAAAAGAAATTGATATCAATTGTTTTTTTAAAAGAAAAAAAAAACCCAAAAAAAAAAACCCAAAAATTTCCCAAGGGAAAGGGGGAAATCGGGTTTGGCCCACTGGGGCCCTTTTGGTTTACCCCCATGTGGGGCCATCTATATGAAAAAAAATTTCCCCAAAAAAAACTACGGGGGAACAATACATAAAACCCTTTGGGGGGTTGGGGGGGTTTAAAAAAACCTTTTGATGAGGTAGGGGTTTTGAAAAAAATGTTATCGGGGAGGTACATTTTGGGAAACCCAAGGATAGGGAAAGTCGAAAAGCAAAGACACCCTGTTTTGCCCATGAAGGCCCTTTTTCTTAGTCCAAAAAGCCCCCTGGAAACTTCCACTGAAATATATTTAAACCTTCCCTTTTTGTTTTTTTTTTTTGAAATTTTCCTAGAAGGGGGAAGATAAACCTTTTTTAAACCCTTTATTTTCCAGTCAAAAATTTCCCGCTTGGCAAGGGGGAAGTTGTCCCCCCTTTTTCAAGACTTCCCAGCTGACCCAAGGAAGGGGTTGATAACCCAAAGGTTATCCCGGGAAAAAGCTCCATCCGCAAGAGTTCTTAAACTGTGCTTGACAAAACCCAAAGATCAGAAACAACACAAAATTTTTTAAAACTACGGTGAGATGAAAAATTTGTTTTTAGGAATGTCCCAAATGCATAAAGTTAAGTAACTGGGGTTTATGAAACATAGAAAAAAAATAAATAAGGGTTTTAGCCGATTGGGTTTTTTATCTGATTAAATGGAGTTCTAAATAGGTTAGGGAAATTTTTTGCTCAAAAACCCTTTTAGTCAGGGTGTCAAAAGGGCCCTGTGTAAAAAGTTTTTTTGGAAAAACACATACCTTTTGATACAGTTTATTGTCCTAACATTTTTCATTTTTTTTCCATTTAAAAATACATATTCAGAGCCTTTTTTTTCCCTTCAGTATGTTTTTTAAATAAGAATTGAATTTAAAAAAAATTTGTATGGTAAAAGGGTAAAACCCCCATTTTAATTTTTTAATAAAAAAAACAATTATTTTAAACCCTTTCCCGACGGGGGGGCATGAAACGCCCCATCCCCTTGGCAGGGGCCGGGGACTGTCTGCCGGAGGCAGTATGTACATGCCTTTGGTGTATTTTGGGACATCCCAAATGTTTTTTTTTTTTTCTTTTAATTTAAAACGGCAAAATTTTATTTTTTTTCCCCCATTAAAAAGGGGTGATTAAAGTCTTTTTTAAACTCTTTTCTTTTTTTAACCATAAAAAAAAAAAAAATGCAACAAACTGACAAATTTAAAATTCATGATCCCCGGCAATTTCTTATTTTATTCGGGAATATGGGTTTGAAAATGATCAATATGGAGTCTATAAAAACAAAAAAATTTCCCCTTTTCAGCCGATTTATCGGGGAAGTGGGGGCAAAAAGGGAAAACTTAAAAAAAAATAATGAAAACTGAAAATCCCTCATATCTTTTTTATTATTACGAAAAAAAAACGGCATGGGGTGCCTGGTTTTTGGCCCAGAGTGGTCGGCATACAGGGGTGGGGTTTGGGGACCCCAGCAGCGAGGCCTTGGGCCCCCCTATGAAATTTGCCCGTCGGGAAAGGGTTAAGAATTCATAGTTTAAACCCCATTGCCGAGGGGTTTTGGCTGAACGCACAGGGCCCAGGGGCATGGGGGACTATCTCCCCGGGGGCACGTACCCCTTTCCAAGAGTATGTAGGGACATCCCTGATTTTTTTTTTTTTTTTTTCCTTTTTAAAATTTCACGGAAAAAAGATTTTTTTTCCCTGAAAGGGTGAAAGTTGATTAATGGGGGTTTTTAAACACTTTTCCTCATTTTTACCATGCAAAAAACCCGGACAATTTTAAACAACCCTAAATTTGCCCATACTGTTTAATTTTTTTTCGGACTATAGACCGAAAAAAATGATAAAAACAAAGGAGTCTATTAAAAACCCGAAAAACCCTTCAGTTGATTTTTTCAGGAATTTTGGGAAAGGGAGGTTTTAAAAAAAAATGAAAATGAAAAAAAAAACATATTTTTGAAAGTATTAAAAAGAAACAGCATGGGAGGGCTGGTATTTGGCTTTAGGGGTTTCGCGCTGCTGGGCACGAAAATAACCCCCCCGGCGCGGGGGCCCCGGCCCCCATGAATGTACCCGTCAAAATTTTGGGTTAATTGCAAGCGGGGGAAATTCTGGGAAACATCACCCACCTGTCACTTTTGATAAAAGTGCCCCTCCATTTAAATTAAAAAAAATCTAATTAAAAAAAAAAAGAGGGATAATTTTCAAAGGGCTGTTGTTTTTAAAACTTTTGGGTGCGAAGCTTTTTTTATTCGCACTTTTTTTTACTGGGAATTATTTATTTGTTTTAAATTTTTTATATTTTTTTTGGGGAAAACCCTTTTTGGTGTTACAGTCATAAAAGTTTAAAAAGCTCTAAATAAAGACAAAAATTTCATTCCAGTGCCCCACCCCGGCTTTCCCAAAAACGCACTATTTGCCCACATATATATGTGTGTTTTGGTGGGGCCGTGTGTTAGTCATCGGGAATTTTTTTGCTACACGATAAAATAGATATAAAAGAGTTTTCCCTTTCCCGACGGGTAGTATTCTTTAGGGGCCGGGGCCTCGCTGCGGGGGTTATATTTTAAAACCCAAACCCATGCCGACCCCTCATGGCCAAATACCAGCATCCCTGTTGTTTCTTCATAGTTACAAGATATCTGTATTTTTGTTTTCATTATATTCTAAATTTCTCTACTTCCCAAAACTTCCAGAAAACGAGACCAAAAGGTATTTTTGGGTTTTTTATATAGATCCATATTTGGGTTTCATTATTAATCTTAGTCTGAATAAAAAAAAGCGGGGGGCGGCATCATGGAGTTGAATTTTTTTTTTTTTTTTTTTTTTTTTTTTTTTTTTTTTTTTTTTTTTTTTTTTTTAAGTAAAAATGGGGAAAAAGTTTTTAAAACGCCCTTTTTAATCACACTTTCAGGTGGCAAAAAAAAAATAATATTTTGCCTTTGATTGTAACAAAAAAAACTCATGGAAATACATCCCCCCGGAGATACCCTTTCCAGGGGGCCATGGCATTTGGTACATGCCACAGTCAGGAATAGGTTAAACCCCAAAATTTGGGAGGGAAAGTTTCCCCATAGGGGGCCCGGGCCTCCTCCCGGGGGGGTTTAAATTTTCCCCGCCGGGAGCATGCGCGACCACTCATCCCAAAATTCCCAGCATCCCTTTCCTTTTTCTTCGTAATACTACAAAAGATATGTTTTTTTTAAAATTTTCCAAATTATTTTTTTTTTTAACAGTCCCCTACTTCCCAAAAAACCTTTCCTGATAATCGAGACTGAAGGTATTTTTGTTTTTTATATAAAACTCCTATTTGTTTAAATTTTTCCCCGGTCATATTCCAAATAAAAAATAAGCAGTGTGTTGAAATCATGGGGGTTGAAATTGTCGGGTTTTTTCCCTTTTTTTTTTGGTTTTTTTGATGGTAAAAAGAGAAAGTTTGGGAACCCCAGACTTAATCGGGATTTTAAACTGGAAAAAAAAAATAATCTTTTTTTGCCGTGTTTGGTAAAAAAAAAAATTACAGGGGCATGCCCAAAATGCAAAACTCAAAGGGCATGCGATGTGCCCCCGGCAGATGGTCCCCCCCATGCCATGGCAGTACTACCTGCCACCCAGTCGGCAAGGGGGTTTAATTATGTTGTGGGGGAAAATTATTTTAACTTTTTTTTTTGAAAGGATTTTAATTCAAATTTCAGGGTTCTGTATTTCCCTCTTTCTTTTAAAGTTTCCCTTAAATCTAAACCCCATTTTAGAGTTATGAAAAAAGATGAGTAAATTAAAATGGAAAAAATGCAATGTCAAAATTGAATCAATAAAAAAAAAAACCCCCCCGGGACCAGGACTCAAACCTAGGTCATTTTCCCCCCCATAAATATACTCAGTACATTTATTTAGGTTTTTTAAATTTGCAAAATCAGTTTTAAACTGGGTCCCCACGGAGGGGTGTGTGAAAAAACTTCGTATAGTGCTAAAGTTTTAGTAGATGGTAATGTCTTTGGAGCTAGTAAAGACCCAATTTGCAACTCTTTTTGGGGTTGTGTGGCAGGGTTTTTTTTTTAGCTCGGGTTTTCCCGGTTTCATACCCAGGTAAACCTGGGGTTCGAGTCCGGCCCGGGGGGAAAATTATTAGACGAAAATGATCCAAAATCCCCCAATCACGAAAAACCATAATTTTTTAAAGTAAAAACCATTTACTATGTAATGAAAAAGTTTAAATAACCATAATTAAAAGACGGACCCCAAAAGACTCCCTTTTGGATGTCAGGGAAAGCAGATAAATTTGTAGGGTGTGAGGCGGGTTTTTAGAGAGCCCTATATCGCGGGGGTTCCCCAAAAGTCAGTGCCGTTCCCCTGACCCATCCCCTTCCCCCAACCCAGGCATTGGCACACTACAAGAAAGGCCTGTGTTTTTAAAGGGTTGGGCTAGATTATCTTTCTTTTTCTGTTATGACCTGTGAATTTTATTTTTGAAGTGGTGGTTTTTAAAATTTTTTTTTTCCTCTATTTAGATTCAAAGGATTTTTTTTTGGTTTTTTTATACACACAGAAAAAAAAATTCTCCTATGGTATATGAAAAAAACCTAAAAATTTTCATTCCTTTTGTGTAAGGGGACAACCAGATACACACCCCAAAGTGCAAAATTTCCCTTAAACATTTTTTTGTGGAAAAAATGGGTGGTCGTGAGGAGGGGGTGGCGGGTTTTTCGGGCTTTTTTTTGATGCCCTAACCTTTGGAGGTCCAGGAGGGCTCCAAGGCCAATTGAACTTAAAGGCCCCACCCCCCTAAAAATATTTTGGGAGAAAAAAGCTGGTTTGGGGTTTCACCCAAGCCGCCACCCGGAGAGGGAGGCAGCTCAGAACCCTCTTTGCAAAGTGTCAAATATTGGGGGGTTTTTTTTTTGCTTTTTTTTGATATTTGTTAACATTATTAAAAGGGAGAGAAATTTAAAAACAAATAGGTGGAAAGTCCCTAAAAAGTAGTTGGCTGGGTTAAGTAAACAGCCATTGTGTTTAAAATAGTAAAAATAAAAATTTTTTGGGCCCTAAGTTTGGGAACATTTAGATGCGGGATCTCACCCTTTTGCTATCTAAATCATTAATATTGCCTGCACCCACAGTTTTAAAGGGAAAAGCGGGTTTTTAAAAAAGTATTACAAATTTGGCTATAAAACTTTAATGGGGAAATTTAAAATTTGTAGCCAAAACAAAAAACATAAAAAAAGGAATTTGTTTGGTATTGAATCTTTAAATAATTTCCCAAAAGGGAAATTTTTTCCTTTTAAATTCATTCTATTTGGGATTTTTTTTTAAATTTTTTGGCTTGCTACTACAGTGTTTTGTTAATAGGTTTAAAATATATAAAAATGATTTTAAAAATTTGGGTTTTCTTACAGTTGAATTAGAAAAAAAATTTAACCCTATTGACGGGAAATACAATTTTTTGCATTGAAATTTTTGGGTTAAAAGGAATGCTCAGTAGAAATTACCAGCCCTTTTTTGATTGAGGGGTTTCAAAAATAATGAGAGACGTTGTGGGGGACCTCTCCCCTTTTCCCAAAAGGGGACTAATCCCAAAAGTAGTTTAACCCAAACCAGTGACTAAAGGGCAGCCATGCATGCATATCAAATTTTCCCCATGCTGAGAGGTAAAGAAATTTGGGTTTGGTCGGAAAAGAACCAAAAAGAATTATACCAAAAATGAAATTCGGGCCCACAGTGGTTTGAATTGTATAAAATTTTTTTTTTTTTTTTTTTAACTGATAGTTTTTATTTTTTTAATGGACTTTGTTTGCTTTGATTTTGTTTTATTTTTTGTAAGTGGCTTTTTTGTAGATTTTGCTGCTTTTTTTGGGGGGGTTTATAAGAGCAACAAAAATTTTTGCTTCAAAAAAAAGGGGCAAAAACCCTTTAAAGAATTGTGATGTATTACAGGTTTTAATTTAATGATATGGTACCCAAAGACCAAAAAAAATTTTTATTCTGCATGTTTGGGCCCGGTTGTTTTGCCCCTTTTTCTTTACTGTATAATAGCTCCAGGGGCCATTTTTTAAATACCCCCTCCATTTTACTGAAAAATGTCCCCGGCCGAGTTAGTCCTTTGGACCACTTTTTAAAAAATTTTTTAAATGGCCTTGTGTATATTAAAGATTTTCCCCAACAGAATAGGGAGGGGGGTTTGTAAATTTCATGTTTTTATGTATATATTGAAAATTGTCCTTTAAACCCTTTGGGGGCCTCAAAAATGGATTGCAGAGATTCCCAATAAGTGCTTCTTTTCACCAAAATTTTACAATGTATGTTTTCCCACATATTCAATTGCCACAAATCACGCCCAATTTTTACCATAAATTTTTCATTTTTCCCCATAATTATTTCATTATCCTTTTCCCCTCTAAAGGGGTTTTAAAACTTCTTTTTTTTCCGTTCATTAAAAGGGTTTAAAAGCATCAGCTAAACAGATTAAAATAACTTTTGCTCTCCCAATGGGAACCCTTACCGGGGCCCATAATTAAAATGAAACTTTGGAGACTTTGGGAAAGGGATTTTTTGGGTATTTCCATGATCTCTTGGCAATCAAAAACCCTTTACAATGGAGGTAAAATGTGTATTTCCACATGGACTTAGGCAAAGAAAGTGTTAAGCAATACTCGTGCATATTTCCTCAAGAATATTCTAAAAAAAGATTATGAAGAAACGGAGAATAAAAGCATTTTCCCCCATTCGGTTAGGAATAGCCATTGTATAGATCTGAAATAAAATGTTAAAATGCAAAAATTTTTGCCCGGAAAAAAATGCAGATGGAAACCTCTACATATATAATATATATATATATAATATATTAAAAATATAATATATATATTATTTATATAAACTATAAAATATTTTATATATATATAAAATTTAATATAAAATATATTAATAAAATATATTATAAAATAATATTGGGTTTTATTTTATACATTAAAATATATCCCTAAAAAAAATATATGGCAAATTTCCCAAAAAAAGCATATATAATAATAACATATAACATATAAAATTTTAAAAATATTTAAAATATAATGTATAATAAAAATAATATTAATATTGATATTTTAATATATAATTATTTATATAAATTATATATATATTAACTATATATAAAAATATTATATATAATTTTATATTATGTATATTATATAATATATATATAAAAAACAGGGAAGTGGTTGTAAAAAGATAGAAAAAAATTAATTAATTTTTGGTTTAATCACAGGGCCCTAAATAATTTTGAAAAATTTAAAACAAAAAATTTTCCCTTTTTAAAATTATTTCTGAAATTATATTTTTTCGGGGTTGGGGGGACCGTTTTGCCAAAAATAATTTTCCAAATTTTTGGCACTAAAATTCAAAAAAACCCGTGTTTTAAAATTACTTTTTGTTTTTGTTTTGACCTTTTTTCACAAAATGAAAAACTTTTAATGAAAAATGCTTCCCCGATGTTGCGGGAAAAAACACGGGTCTACTGTTTTTCAAATATCTCGGGGGAGTGTGTCCGGGGCCCCCGAAAACTCCCCCATTTAACAGAAAGATTGTCACAGGCCAAGGGAGAGAGGGGGAAGAAAAAAACCTGTGGGAACTGGGGGTAAAAAACAGAAAACCTATTTCGATTTTATCCTAATAAATATTAAAAGGTTTTTTTGTTGCTTTCCCCTTTTTCTAGGGGTTTATGATGTAAATTTTTTTTGTTCTTTTTTTTAATTGGGAAATTTTATTTCCCGCAATTGGGGGGATTTTTCCTTAATTAAGGGTTGGCCCTCGATTTAAAAACCTTTTTTCCTATTTTTGGGTAATTTTTTGGTCTCTGGCAAATGCTTCAAGGGCACTGTAATATAGACCCTTTAGCAAGGGACTTTCATTTTCTTTTCAAAACAAAAATATATATATATATATATATATATTAAATATATATTATATATATATTAAATTTTAAACATATAATTTTATGTATTATCTAGTAGTACGATTTTTCCCCTTAAGGGGAATGAGTAATGACTAGGGGGAAATTTGGGTAGAAATTTTTTGTTTTACATGTGAAAATCATTTCATTTAGTTTTATAAAAAATGAGGTTTGGGTTTTTTCAGGTGACTGATTTCCCGGTCTCCTTGGCAACTTTAGATGAACCCTTCCAAACCCGCTTAAATTACCCAAAAGGGTTTAAAATTGCTCTGCAAAAAATCAGGGATGTTTTTTTCTGTGAGTTTTTTTTTTTCTTTTTTCTTCTTTTTTTTGAAATAGTGCCCTTTTTTTTCAAAATAAATTTTAGTGTTACCATTTCTTTTGATGAAGTAATTTATATAGTTTTACCCCCAGGATAAAGGGGTTTTTTTTAAATGCCTATTTCCTTTTCCCTTTTTTTTATTTATTTTACCAATTTTTTTTTTGGGAGGGTTTAATCATTTAAAGTAAAAAGGGTTGAGCCCCCGGGAAAGACCTTGGGTCCAACCCCCGGGTTGCTCCACCCGGGCTTGCTTACGGGAAATGGTCCAAAAGCTTGGGGGCCCCAAGGGGGGCAGATGATGCCCAGCAGGACCTTTTAAGCGGTTAGAGAACTGGACGTTAGAGTTTTTTTTCCCGATTGCAAAGGGGGAGAGAGGTTTTTTTTATTTGAGCCCAAACTTTTTACGGTATGTCCCCTTTGGGGTTATTTAAAAACACTCGGCCCCGGATAAAGAGGAAATGGCCCCCTTTGGGGAATTTCGTTGATGGGTGGAATAAAAAAAGGGCAGGCCCCCATTAAACCCCCTTTTGTGGCAGGGTATAGATTCTATATTTAAATTTAAAAACCCCTGGCTGGGCATGTTTTTTTGGGGGGGGGATCAAGTGTGGGCAATGCTAAAAAAGCAGGGGTAATGCATAGAGAGGGGCAACGATGCACCTGGTTTCCAATGATTCAGTCAAATGTCCAGCCTTGGGGCCCGGCAGTCCCCCTACATTATGGAATTTCCCAATTTTATTTGCTCTAGGTTTTCATGAAAGCCTATACGTAAACCGGGCATGATGGGTTTTTTCAGGATGCAAAAAAGCCTGCCCCGTGTAAGAGGTTTAACCCCCAATAGCTTGGAGCCTAGAGTAATTTGAAAAAAAGGCGCTCAAATTTGGTTTAATTTTTAATTTTCAGTTTTTTTTATATTTTAAAAGGGTAAATTTTTTGTAAGTAAAATCCTTCAACCCAAAAGAAGCATTTAGGAAAATAGAGAAATTCAAAAATAATCCAAAAGACATGCAGGTTTTGCAATTTAAAAAAAGTTACTTTCAAACTCAGAATCAATAAAACCAAAGTCCCAAATTTTTTTTTTCTGTAATTTTTTTTTTAACTAAAGGGGGTTTTTTGGGTCTGTTTATAATTAGTATTTTTTCCTTTCTTACACCTTTACAAATAGTGTCCCGTTCATTTACAATTTTAAGTAAAATACTGGGATAGGCAGCTATCTGCTACTTTTATTAACACAAGTGCCTGTTTTACCCCCATAAGTTTATTATTTTTTAAATTTTATTTAGTTTTCATCAGTCACTGTATTTTGGGAAATCAAAATTAAAATTTAAATAAAGCATTTTTTTTCCCAAAATGAAACTCATTCATATTTTTTTTTTTGTTTATGCTGAGAAAAATTTAGATTTTGTTTTTTGGCCCAACCATCCCAAAAGGGGGGAAACTAGAGTGGAAAACCCCGGGTCTAATCCAGAGTGAGAAGGGCCCTGGGCCCGGCTGCCTTTTTCCCTCAAAAAAAAAAAAAAAGGGAAAAAAAACAATAGGGTTAACAAAAGCAGCTAATGCACCACCCCAAAAAGGTTTTACAAAGTTTAAAAGGAAACCCAAAATAAAAAAGAGCCTGCATGTCCCCAAAAATATTTACCTTTTGTTGTTCATCCAACCCCCGGTTGGGGCCCCAGGAAAAATACATGCCATGCCCCCGGGAATACAAATTCATTTATTTTATTTAAAACCCTAGATGGGTCTAAAAAGTTCTTTGTCACCAAAAGGGGTTCGGGGTTTTTAGTCCCCACCCATCTCCCCCTGGGTTTAAAAATTTTCCTTGACTTCTGGAAAGGTTCTTTTGCTTATTTAATTATCTTTTAAAAGTTACCAAATTTTAATAAACAATTTAAAAACATAAAAATCCCAAAAACAATAAAAACATATCGAAAATCAATTGTATTAAAAGAAAAAAACATTTTCCCCCCCAATTCAAGGAATGGGGGAAAACAGGAAATTTGGGCACTAGGGCCTACTTATAGGGCTCCCTTTCCGCTGGAAAAACCCTTTTTTTGGGTCCTCTGTTGGGAAAAAAAATTCCCCAAAACACTAAGGGGGCAGAACTTAAAAAAAGTCCTGGTGGTTGGGTTAATATGTTTATTTTAAAATTCCCCCCCATAAAAAAAACATTGATAAATTTTATATTAAATGGGACTGCAATCTGAGACAAGTCCGTAAACTTTAAAAAATTTTAGAGGATTACCCTTAATTAAAAAAACTTTCATTTTTCAAAAAATTTAATAAAAGTATATTTTTGGGCAAAAAGGGTTTTAAAAAAACCTTGGGTGCAAATCCCTGCAAATGGTCATGATAATAAAATTAAAAAAAAAAAAAAATAAATTTATAAATAATTGAAAAATGATTAAAAGAAAAAAAAATATGCGGGTAATATAAAGGGAAATAAATGTATGGGAAAAAAAAAAGTATTGTATTACCATTATAAATTTTTACCATTATTATTCTCATATTATTAAAAATATTTTATTAAAAAATTTTTATAAATTATTACCACCCTTATCAGCATTATCCAAAAAATATTATCATCATTTTTATTAAAAAAAAATCCCCTTTAAACTGCTGTGCTAGTTTGCAAAACCTTTAAATGGTAAGCAGCCGCTAAAGTTACTGCAACGGGCAATAATTTTTGTCTGGATAGCAAAGTGATTTCCCCAAAATTTTAGCGCAAAAATTTTAAACCCGTTGGGATCCCCCCCAATTAGGGCTAAAACCATGTGGAAACCCCTCTTTTATGTAAAAGGGATAAACTAAACTCAAAAGAAAGAAAAGGCATGTGTGCACATGACTCCCCGGCAGCAAATTGGGTTAAAAATCAAACCACCAAGATGCAGGAATGTGAAATAGATTTAAAATATCAAAAATTCTAAAAGTAATAAATCTCCACCGATTGTAAGCTGTGTTGTGGTCCTTTTGGGCCCAAAGCTGTTAAAAGAAAATGCCCGGGGGTCTGGGCCCCATTTGGGGAAATGCTGTTTTTTCCTCTTTTAAAATGCTTCCAACAAATTTCACTCTACCCCTCCCCCAAATTACTCACCAAAAACAGGAAATAAAATGGAAAAGAAATTTAGGTTTGGGCTTTCAATGAAAACTATATAAAAATTTGAAAGAACCGTCCCCTCCACAAAACTGCACTTTTTAAATTAAAAGGGAAAAAGAAGCTCTGAAATTTTTCCTCCTCATAAAGTATTTCATTCTCCCCTATTTCCCCTTACCCCAACCCCCAACCCCTCCCCCTTTTTCACACAGGGTCAGATTGGGAAAAATTTCCCAGCTTTACCACTGGGACAAGAGCAGATAATTGGGGTTGTGCCACATTTTTAAGGGGGTAGGCAAAGGAAAAGTAAAACCTTTTATTTTTCATTCCACCCCCAAAACCTCGTCAAGAAAAAAACCTCTTGCGCCGCTTTTCCGGCCAATCTTTTATGGTTTGTTCGTGTACTTTAGTTTTGAAGTTGCTAATGAAATTGGGATTAAGATTTTAATACACCGAACCTTTGTTTTTTCCCCCATCCTGTTAATTGTCAATTCATTCTGTTGTTTTTGAAATTTTTCCCCTTTTTTTCCGTTTCACTTTTTTTTATTTTAGGGTTTTTTTGAAGGTTTTTATGCAAAAAACATGAAAAGAAAAAAGAAAACAAAATAAAAAAGTTTTTCAATTGAATTTGATTTTAAAAAAAATAAGAACATAGATTTCCACAGTGTGGGCGGGTGTGGGACACACTGCAGTAAAGAAAAAAAGTATGTTTACTTTCAAAAGCCCCCAAAACTAGATTGATTTTTGCCTTTTCCCACTGCATTTTCAAACATGGTTTCATGGGGCATTCCTAACCCCATTAATGAAATCTACTGATACCCTTTACATGAACCCCCGTTGAAAAAAGATGATGAGATAGTGATATAAAAGGGGCGGGTCCCCCACCATTACCAAAACCCTTTTTTTTCCCGTCACCCCTGCCACCCACGGCACCCACCCCTCCAATTTGTTTCTTTATTACGCTTGTTTAAAAAAAAAAAAAGTGTTTTTCATTTCTCTTTTGTATCAACGGGAATAGGGAAAGTAGTTATAACATTTTAGTATTATTTTAAGAATTAAATAACAATTTCCCTCTTTAAGGGAAAAAAACCGAAAGTCACTGACGGTCCACATTACCCGGGTTTTTAAAGTTTTTTTATGGGATATTGTGAAGAGCTACTCATCCCAAAAATTATAAATTTGTTTTCCCCAGTCTAAAAATTTTCAATGAATAAAGGGATCTCATGTGTTTTTTTTAGGGATAAGTTTGAAAAACTCATTCCTGGTTAAAATCCAAAAAAATCTTTAGGTGATTATAGACATTGAAAGATTTCTCAAAAGATAAAGTATTACATTTTTTGCTTTGTATATCTAAATTTAAAAAAAACCGTGTAAGAATTTAATTTTTGGGGGCAGACTGATTTTTTTCTATAATTTTTTAAAGTAGAATCGTTTTTAAAGTTTTTATTTTATTTTAATCATGCCAAAATACAAACCTTTTTTTTTTAATAGAGCATTAGAAAATTGATATAACCCCCAAGCCCCGGGTACATGTACATATC
Organism: Penaeus monodon; assembly: GCF_015228065.2. Classification (NCBI taxonomy): domain Eukaryota; kingdom Metazoa; phylum Arthropoda; class Malacostraca; order Decapoda; family Penaeidae; genus Penaeus; species Penaeus monodon. The sequence goes on from NW_023659467.1 coordinate 19,996, forward strand.
CCATGCCATTTGATTTTGGTTTTATTTGTTTTTACAAAAGATGGCCCCACAGTATAAGTCACCAATGACCAAAATTATGAGTACAAACTGTCTCCCCTTTTCCCCTTTTTTCCTTGATTTGAAAATATTTTCGGTATATAATATTGCTGTGAATGCCCATGTCACAATAATATTTTAAAATAGTAATAAAAATAACAGCATTGTTATGATAGCATTAGTAAATTAAAAAAGCATTTTTTCCCAGTAAATCAAAAAAGGTGAAATCAAAGGCCAAGGTCTTAATTACTCCTTTGTGGTAAGCAATTGCAGCATCCCTATGTGCAGAGACATTGCACTGAGTAACACAACATTTTCTGGTTTGGTTAACCCAATTCATGGGCATGGCATGTACTACATGCCAGCCCCACTGTGGGTTTACTTATTATGTTTTTAACAAGGTGGCTACACTGTTTAAGTCACCAATGAGCCAATTATATTGCCCTGTTTTCCTGTTACCCTTTTCTTGATTTTTGAAAGTATTTTACATTATCTTTATTGCTGTTACTATTGTATAACTAATAATTTTATATATATATATATAAAATATATATAAAATATTATTATTTATATAAATATATATATATATATAATATTATATAATATATTTATTATATAATATATATATATATTAATAATATATATTATATATATATATATATAATATATATAAATATTATATATAAATTATAATAATAAAATTTATTTATAGATATAAAAAAAAAAGAAATTAAAAAGTGAATAGGAAAGTAAAGAGTTTAAATTTTTTAGCAATAAAATTTAAATTTAAAAAAAAAAAAGAAAAAAATAGAAAATTTTCCAGCATTATTTAAAATTAAAGAAAAAAATTGTAAATTATTCATTAGGGGAAAAACCCTTTCCAACAAAATTGACGGATAAGGGCAGCTCCAAGATCCTTGTGTAAGCAAAGCCCTCTAGTGCAAGCTACAGAAAAAGGCAGCAAACTTACCCCCTTTTTCAAGGCCGTGCCCTCCGGCGGCACGCCCCTAGCTTTTCCAAAATTCCCAAACGAAAAAGTTTTTATATCTACAATTTTATTTATTTCAATTTTAAAGTTCTTCTCTTTAAACAGAAAAACGTTGGAGTTGAAAGGTTTTATTATTTTAATTTTTTTTTTTTTTTTTTTTTTGGAGTAAAGAAAAGGTAAAAAATTACATTTCCTAAAAAATTTTTTCTAGTTCTTTCCCCCCTTAAAACCCCCAAAAAGGGGAAAAAAATCCCCGAAAAAGTGCAAAA
>NW_023659468.1:2500-17500 GCF_015228065.2 Penaeus monodon
CTTTCTGTGACTTCAACGTCCTCGCCGCAAGCATGGATCGACTGAACGGGTTCCCTAACGGGCCCCCAGAAATCCTGAATCTTGGTCTTGGTCCAGGAGACCTCTAGGCCTAAGGGCTTCGCTCATTGCTAAATTGCATCAAGAGCCGCCACAAGTGACTCCAAGGACTCAGATAGGATGGCAACATCGTCGGCAAAGTCAAGGTGCCTAGTGTTGCTCCGCACTGACTTTGGCTAGTAGCTCTGCCCATTATCCAGTCCATACAAGTGTTGAAAAGTGTTGGTGCAAGGACACAGCCTTGCCTCACCCCTGAATTAACAGGGAAGAAGTTCGACATACCCCCACCACACTTTACAGCACTTTCAGTACCAGTATAGAGGCTTGCTATCAGGCCAATAATCTGTGTCGGAATTCCCCTGAGCCTCAGGATTTCCCATAGCGATTCCGATGCAACCGAGTCAAACGCCTTCTTGAGGTCGATGTAGGCTGCAAGCAAACCCACGACCAAACTCACGACGGCGTTCCACAATTACTCGAAGCGCTAGTATACGGTCTATTGTGGACTTGCCAGGAGTAAATCCAGATGCTCCGGTCTCTGGTGCCTCAGTAGGTGGTTGCGGATCCGTTTCAGAAGAATGTGGGCGAGAACCTTGCCTGGTATGCTGAGCAGTGTAATGCCACGGTAGTTGCTACAGTTCCATCGATCCCCTTTCCCCTTCCAGAGAGGGATGACCACGCCCCTCAGCAGGTCAGGGGGAATGGTACCAGACTGCCAAATGGCAGTCAGAACTGTATGCAGGCCAGAGCCATAGGTTCACCCCCACCTTTAGCAGTTCAGCAGGGATATCACATATGCCTGCAGCTTTCCCACTCTTCAGCTTGGAAATCGCCAGCCTAACCTCTGTTAGGGTAGGAGGTTCCTCGCTGATGGGTGGGTCCGGCACAGGCGCTGCGACATCGCTTGCATCCAAGCTAATTGTTGGAGGGTCCACCTGGTACAACTGTTCAAAATACTCAGCCCAACGTTCACGAACCCCAACATGATCTGAGATGATCCGTCCATCCCCTGATCGGACTGCAGTCATCTGTGAGGAGGGCTTAGGGTTCAGTTTTCTCAGGGCTTGGTAGGCAGGCGAAGGTCATTTACCAAGAAATGGCCTTCAACCTCCTCAGCAAGATTCCTGATAGACTGTTCCTTGTCCCTTCTCAGCAGTGTCCGAGCCCTATGCACCATGGAACGTCACAAGACTTGATTCCCATTCAGCCGAGCCTTGCGACACGCTTCAGTGGCCTCTAATGTCTCCAGGGAGATAGTATTCTGCCTTGTCCTTGGGCGTACGCCAATGGACTCCTGAGCTGCTTCGAGTGTTATGCACTTGAAGGACTCCCACAGAGCAATTGGGTCCGTCAGGTTGCTGGTTTCTGTGAATCGGTCAGAGACTGCCGTGGCGAACCCACGGGCACACTCCTCCTCCCTTAGTCTGTCCAAGTGAAACACCTTAGGGTGGCCACTGGAGGGACTGGGAGTTTTGAAGTGGACCCGCAGGGTAGCCACAAGCAGCCTATGGCCGGTGCCACAGAACTCAGCACTCCGGTAAACCCTGCAGTTCTGGAGGATCCTCCATCGCGTGCTGACAAGAATGTGGTCGATCTCCTTGGCCACATTACCTGTATCGCTGTACCAAGTCCAGCGATGCGGGTTGGAGCGCTGGTACCAGGAGCCAGAGATCCTCATTTTCTGGGACCTAGCAAAGTCCCGGAGAAGGAGGCTATTCTCGCTGCTGGGATCAGCTCCCTGGCCATGGGGGCCGACAGACATCTCGTAGCCAGCTTGGTCACAGCCGGATACCGCATTGAAGTCACCCAGAACAATGCGAATGTCTCGCCGGGGCAATCGTCTGCCACAGATGCGAGTTTGGCGTAGAAGCCTCTTTCACGTCGTTTTTATACACATCGGTAGGAGCGTATACAGCAATAAGAGACAAGAAGCCAAAAGCATGCTTCAGTCTCAATGCCATGATACGCTCATCATACGGTGTCACCTCGACTACCGCGGGCGAAGTCGACTGGAGAGGGCTATGGCTACACCCTGGAGGTGGTGACATCGCTGCGGCCCGACCAGTAGTAGGTGTAACCACCCACACTGATCGTGCCGCTACCAGGTCTTCTCACCTCTGAGAGGGCAGCCACCTCAACTCCCAGTCGCCTCAATTCCCGCGATAGCAGAGGTAACCGCTCATCCTGCCGCAAGGACCGGATGTTCCAAGCGCCTACCCGGAAAGCACGCCTGAGGTTAAGCCTCGAGTGGTCACTCCGGGTGCACGCCACCTCTGCCGCCCCCGCCAACACAGCCCCAAATAAATGCAATATAATATAATATATATAATATATATATATATATATATATATATATATATATATTATATATATATATATAATATATACATATATATATATAAATGCATATATATAATATATATATATATATTCACACACACACACATACACACACACAAGTACATACAAATGCATGTGAATGTGTGTGTGTGGTGTGTGTGTGTGCGTGAGTGTGTGTGTAAGAGCCAGAATGATGGGCCCTACAAGAGTATGGTAGGTGGCGAGCTTAGGGTGTGAGGTATACAACCAAGATGTCTAGACTCCTTTTATTAAATAGTATGATGGAATACGGCTACGGCGAGGAGATAGGTGTTGCTCCTCGGCTCCCCGCAGGGAGTCTGCCTGTCGTCTCCTACAGTGGTCTAAAGCCGGGCATAGATCACGTGCTTAAAATATGGCAATCACTGGTGATGAAAGGTAGTATTACAACAACGCATAGCTCTTGTGGAAGGGGATAGACAACACAAACATTGGAATGTCTACTGTGGCAACGAGAGGCGAATAAACAGGTGAAGCAATGGGCATACTTATATGTATGTGTGTGTGTGGGGATATAGGCATGTGACAATACATCAGATTATACAAGTCATGTAGAATATAACAACAGATAGATAGATAGATAGATATACACACACACACACACACACACACACACACACACACACACACACACACACACACACACACGCAACACACACACACACCACACACACAAGCACACACACACACACACACACACACACACCCAAAAAACCCCAAAAAAAAAAAAAAAAAACAAACACTTTATTAATATATTATATATATATATTATATATATATATTTTATATAATATATATTATATATATATATTATATATATATATATATATATATATATATATATTTTTGTGTTTTTTTGTTTTTTATTATTATATTATATCATATAAATAATTTTGAGAAAATCTATTATGTATTTAATTAAAAATTTTTTTTAAAAAATTTTATATGGTTTAATTTTGTTGTGGGGTGTTGTTGGGTGTGTTGGTGGTTCGCTTCATATTCTAACGATGACTCCCACTATCGCATCTGGTCCTTCCCAATATGAAACGCGTGAGTGCAAACACATCGCTGCCATCGTATTGTGTGCACGTATGGCAGGTTGTGTTGTGTGGTGTTGGTGTGTGTTGTGTTGTGTTGGGGTGTGTGTGTTGTGTGTTGTGTGTATTGTGGTGGGTGTGTGAGGGTTTTTGGGGTGTGGAATAAGTAAATAAAGTGTATATACTTTTATTATTTTATGTTATTTATATTATTATATATTTTATACAACTATGTGTGTGTTGTGTGTGTGTGTGTTGTGTGTGTGTGTGTGTGTGTGGTGTGTGTGTATGTATGTGCATATATGTTGTATGTATAATATATATATATATATATATATATATATTATATATAAAATATATAGAGTCTATATTATATACATATATTATATATTTATTTTTTATTTATGCATACACACAACAAAAACACACACACACACACACACTACATTGCACACACAAACACACACACACACACAACATACTTACAACAAAAACACACACAACACAATACATAACAATAATTATAATATATATATAATATAATAATATATATAATATATATATAGTTATATATAATAATATATACATACATAATATATATATATATATAATATAAATATAATAATATATATATATATTACATATATATATTTATTATAATATAGTTTATACATATGCATATTTGATATCATAATATATATAAATATATATAATTATATATATTATATTTATATACATATATAATTGAAAATGCTTTTTAATATATAATTGATATATTATAATATATTAATATATATTTAATAATAATTATATATATATAAAAAATACATTACATATGAGTGGTGATCAGGAGCTCGAATGAATGCTTTCGTAAATCTACGCCCAGGTTGCGTGCGGAAAGACCTCCCCCCCGCCCCGCCCGCATGCCACAGGAGCAGACCCAAACCGCCTCCATTGTTTGCTGGAAAAAACCAGATCCCACAAAGTTGGCTTATGACACATCTTTTTCCCTTTAAAACAAAAAGGGAGGCCTTTTTTGTCGTTTGGGGCGGTACACGGAGGAAATACGTATTTTGATGATTGTATAATGAATTAGATATATTACGCAATAGACAGACTGCTTTTAGTTTTTAATCCATTTTGGACCGATACAGAAAAAGCATGAAATCCCATCCTTTTTGCGGTGGGGGTGAGGGTTTTCCTTTATACATTTGGTTTGTTTAATATAAATAGTAGAACGATAAAAATATGCGTGAGGAGGGAACATATAGAAAATTTTTGGACAAATCATTTTTGGGCAACGCGGTTAACTTTAACAGTGTTCTTTTTTTTCTAACTTCTTTTAACATAAATTCATTATGTATATCTAATCTATCTAGTAACTATCTGTGTTTACTATTTATTTAAAAAATATCTATCTATGTCTACTATTAAACTATTATATATTATAAAAATATTTTCCTTGACCTATCTATGGATGTATAGAATATAGATAGGATTTGTTGATTTTTTCTCTTTTTTAACATAAACAAAGCATATACACTAAACATACGTATTCCATAATACATACGCAGTAATACTCAATACAAGCAACCCCAACAACACATACACACACACGCGCACACGCACACGCACACCCCAACACACCACACACACACACACACCACAACACACACACCAACACACACACAACACACACACACACACACACCCACACACACATATGCATATATACATATTTACATATATACATAAGTATATTTTTACATCCCTACTACGGAAGACTGACAGACAAAATAGTATATAAATAAAAGATATTAAAACATTATAATGAATAGAAAAAAACCATTTTAATATATATTAAAACATAATAAATAATGGTAAAAGATAATGCATATATATATATATATATATATATATATAAAATATATAATAATATATTTTATATATTTATATATAATTAATTTGAAGAAGAAAATTTAAAAAAAAAAAAAAAAAAAAATTAAAAGATTATGCGACGAGATAAGGAAAAATTTTTAAATGAACATTGCCAGAGAATTGAAAAGTTCTAGAAATAAGAAGCTAAAGAACTCTCCCAAAGGGAGTACGAAACATTACACGAAAATTTAAACCTACAAGGACACCATAAAAAACTGAAGAGGACTAGTTTAGTGATGGAAAAGAAGTCAAAGATAGATAGAATAAATTTTGTTCCAACCTATAAAAAAAAGAATAAAGACAAACACCAACTTAATTAACTAAATTAAGCGAAAATGAACTACCGCCACTGCTACACGAAGTTTAAAAGCAAAAAAAATTTAAAGAAAAAACAAGACCGGGAAATAGAGAAATAACGAAAAATAATAAAGAATGCTGGCGAAAGTGTGAATTTCTTTCTACAAACTTTTTACTAAAATTGGAAGAAAGAAAATGGTAGAAGACGGGTAAAATCAGTCTTTACTCCCATACCTAAAAAGGTGAGACTCCAATGCAAAAATAACAGGACAATTGATTAATAAGTCACAGCAGCAAAAAAAAAATTAAAAAATTATTACTAAAAATGAAGTTAAAGTTAAAAGAGAAATTGCATCTATACCTGTGTTTCAAAGATTTGGGGGTTTTTTTCTGTGATCACGATATCCCCTTTAAAACAGAACGATAGAAATTTTCCAAAACCCCATCATCCAACTAATAAAAGCCATGTATGACCCAAAAACAAGAACTGTAAGAAACTTAGGTTAACAGAATGGTTTGAAGAACCAAGGAGACGACAAGGTTGCATTTTGTCTCCGACCTTTTTGTTATATTCTGAACAATTTTTAGAGGGCTCTAGAGAATTTGAAGGAACTGTAGATGTTGGAGGATACAAAATATCAAATCTGAATAGCCGATGATATAGTTTTTAATGCCAGCAGTATCATGAATACGCAACTACGATAAAGTAGGGAAGCAAGCGAAAAAAGGGGGTTTTTTTTTAATACCAAAAAAAACTAAGATAGAGATTCGAAGATAACCGGCAATGAAAGTGATGAACATGTTCAATCAATGGATGGTTTGGAAAATGTGAAAAAGTTTACTTTTCTTTGAGCTGTATTTTCTAATACATATGATGATTCCCCGGAGATAAAAAGAATTGCCATTCCCAAAAAACGGCACAGTTGCTCTCAAAAACATCTGGAAAGACCGAAGCTGAGGTTATTGAACTCATATTTTTCCCAATTGCATCATATGGTTCGAGTGTTGGGTGCTGAGAAGATAGACAAGAAAAAGGTTTCAAAGTTTTGAACTGTGGTGTTCCCAGACGAGTGCTTCATATTAACGGACAGAAAAGAAAACGAAGATGAAGTGCTGAGAAAAATAAATTGTAAAGACCGGCTGTTGGACATCTTGAACAAAAGGAAACTAAAGTTTATTGGTCATGTGATGAGAAGTAAAACTATTGAGAAAAACTTGCTGACAGGGATGGTGATGGGAAACAGAGGAAGTGGCAACCGAAGACAAGACTGAGCGACAACATCAAAGATATTTGCGAGCTGACGTTAGTACAAGTGGAAAGAAAAGCGCAAGATCGAGTTGAGTGGCGAAGGATGGTGGAGAGGTCCACGGCTTGCTCAAACATACCGTTATTGATTGATTGTTATATATATATATATATTATATATATATATATATATATATATATATATATTATATATATATATATATATATATATTCTAGAGAGAGAGAGAGAGAGCAAGAGAGAGTATATAACATTAAACTATTACTGGTAATGGTCATAATTGTGTTCAGAAAAATGACAGTCATTTCGCAATAAAACAAACAGTCACACTACCAATATTAATAAGCTTAACCAAATTATAAAAGTATATACAGGGTATATATATATATATATATATATATATATATATATATATATATATATATATATATATATATATATATATATATATGTATGTATATAATACATATATGTGTGCGTGTGTGTGTTGTGTATGCCATGCATACATATATATATATATAATATATATATATATATATATATATTATAATATATGATATTTAATATATAGAATAAATATATATATATATATATAATATTAATATATATATATATCATATATATATATAATAATATATATGAGTATTAATAGATATATATATATATATAGAGATAATAGATATATAATTATGATAAGAGATATGTATATATAATAAATAAATATATATATAGATATATATATATAATATATATATATATATATAATATATATATATATATGTATAATATATATATATATATATATATATATCATATATATATATATATATATATATATATATATTATATACTATATATATATATAATTATTATATAAATATATATGCAGGGATCACACACCACACACGCAACATAATTTTTTATATAAATTACATATATAATATTATATATTAATATAATATAATAATATTTTAAATATAATAAAATATATATTATATACCCTGTATATTACTTTTAAAATTTGGGTTAAGCTTTTTAATATTGGTAGGTGGATGTTATTTTTATTGCGAATGATGTCATTATTTAACCAATTATGACCATACCAGTAATAGTTTAATGTTTTATACCCCCTTTGCTTCTCTCTCTTCTCTAGAAATTTTATTAAAAATATATATATATATAATATATAATATAATATATATATATATATTATAATAAATATAAACAATAACAAAAACGGTATGTTTTTGAGCCCTGGGCCTCTCCACCATCCTTCGCAAACTCGATCTTTGGGTTTCTTTCCACTTGTACTAACGTCAGCTCGCCCAAAAATCTTTTATTTTTTCGCTCAGTCTTGTCTTTGGTTTGCCCCCCCCCCCCTTTTTTTCCTATCCATCCCTGTCAGCAAGTTTTCCAATAGTTTTATTCTCATCACATGACAAAAATTTTGTTTCTTTTTTTAAGAGTCAAAAGCCCGGGCTTTACAATTTATTTTTCCAGCACTTTATATTCGTTTCTTTTTTTCCCGTTAAATTTAAGCACTCGTCTAACACCCCAGTTCAAAAAAATTGACTTTTTCTTGTTATTTCTTCAGCACCCAACACTCAGAAACATAGATGAATTGGGAAAATAATGAGTTCAAAAACCTCAGTTGGGTCTTTCCAGATTTTTTTGAGAGCAACTGGCCTTTTTTGGCAAGGGAAATTTTTTTTTTCCCGGGTGAATCAATTTTTAGTAAAAAGCTCTAAGAAAGTGAACTTTTTAAATTTTTCCCCCAAACATCCATGATTGTAACGTTATCACGTCTTGGGTTATCTTCGAATCTTCATAGTCTTATTTTTTTTGGGTTTTAAAAGAAAAAAAACCACCCTTCGCTTGTTTCCCCTAACTTTTTTAGTAGTTGCTGTATTTCAAGATACTGCTGGTTTTTAAAAATATATCATCGGCGTATCTCGATTGAATTTGTATCTCCCCCAAATTTAAATTTCCCTTAAAATTTTAGAGACCTCCAAAAATTTCTTAGAATATATATCAAAAAGGGCGGAGACAGAAAGCAACCTTTTCGTACTCCTTTGGTTTTACTTCAAACCATTCTGTTAACCATAAGTGGTTCTTTCAGGGTTTCTGTTGTTGGTCATAATGTTTTTTTGTTGGATGATTTTGGGTTTTGGAAATTTAAGTCTTTTTTCCCGAGGATATCGTGATCAACAGCATCAAAAAACCCCCCAGAATCGTTGAAAAAAAGGTATAGAGCAAAATTTTTTCTCTTAAATTTTTCTTTTATTTTTCAGTAAAAATTTTTTAATTTTTTTTGCTGCTGTGTTATTAAGCAATTGTCGTTATTGTTGCATTGGAGGCGTCACCTTTTTTTGGTATGGAGTAAAGAGATTTTTCCCCGTTTTGACCATTTTTTCATTCCAAATTTTAGTACAAAGTTTTGAAAAAAGTATTTAACACTTTGCCAGATTCTTTATAGTTCGCTGTTTTTTTCATTATTCCCGGGGTTTTATTCTTAAATTTTTTTGGCTTTAAACTTCGTGTAGCAGTGGGGGTAGTTCATTTTCGCGTAATTTGGGTTTAAAAATGTTTGGGGTTAGATTTTTTCTTTTTGTATAGGTTGGAACAATATTGATTTTATCTACTTTGACTTCTTTTCCATCACATAAAACTAGTCCATCTTCAGTTTTGATGGTGTCCATTGTAGGTTTAAATTTTCGTGAATGTTTCGTACTCCTTGGTAGAGTTCTTTAGCTGTCTTTTTGCTAGACAGTTTTCATTTCTGGCAATGTTCATTTTAAAAATTTTTCCTTTCTCGTCGCAATAATCTTTGATTTTTTTTTTTTTTTTTTGTAAATTACTTCTTCAATATATATATATTATATATATATATATATATATAAAATATAATATATATATATATAATATATATATATATATATATATATGCTGTATAATTTTTAAAAAATTATGTATATATGTTTAACATATATATGTAATAGTTTTACAATTCTGTATATAGTTTAACATATACAGATATATGTATTAAAATATATATGTCTGTCAGCTGTCCCAGTAGGTATGTAAACTATACTTATGTATATATGTAAGTATGTATTATGTATGTGTGGTGTGGTGGTGTGTGTGGTGTGTGTGTTTGTGTGGTGTTTTGTGTTGTTTTGTGTGGGGTGTGTTGTGTTGGTGGTGCGTGGCGTGTGGTGTGCCGCCCTTTTGGTGTATGTGTGTGTGTGTGTGCTTTTATTGAGTATGTAGTGGTTGTATATATGGGAAATACGTATGTATGTATGTGTATAGCCCTTTATGTTTATGTTAAAAAGATGAGCAAAAATCAACAATAATATCTATATATCATACATAAATAGAAGGTCAATGGAAAAAATATATTTATATATATATAAGTAGATAGATAGATAGACAATGAAGTTGTTTTTTGATAAAAAGAAAACACAGATGTTACATAGAAGAATTTGATATACATATAGAATTATATGTTAAAAGACAGTTAGAATAAAAAGAAGCCAGTTAAAAGTTAAACCCCGTTTTCCCCATAAATAGATTTGTCCTAAAGTTCTAATGTTACCCCTGCAGCATATTGTATGCGTTTTAATTGATATTACAACAAGCACAAAAATGATAATGAAACCCATCAGCCCAGCTACAGCAGAAAAGGATGGGATTTTAGCTTTTCTGAGTCGGTCCAAAGTGGGGTTAAAAACTAAAATGGTGCTTTTGGTTTTCTAATTTTTTTTTAAATACTGAATTCATTTTCCTTTACGCCCCCTAACAGGATCCCTCTTTTGAAGGGAAACAGAGTCTAAAAAACCAGACTTTTTTGGGGGGTCTGGTGTTTTTTTCCCGCGAAACAAGAAAGGGCGGTTGGGTCTGCCCTGTGGCAGCGGGGCGGGGGGGGGAGGGGGGTCGTCCGCACGCAAACCCGGCGAGATTACAAAAATTCATTCGCAAGCCCTAAGCCCCCTATATGTTAAATTTATTATAATAATATATATATATATATATAATTTTATAATTTTATATATATAAAATATATTTACATATATTTATATACATAAACATATTCATTATATATATTTTATAATATATATATATATATATATATATATATAAAATATATATATATATATTATAATAATATTATATTGTGTGTGTGTGGGTGTGTGTTTTTAGCATATTGTATATTTAATATATATTTAATTTTTATTTTTATAAAATTATTTTTTATTAAATTTTTTTCATTAAAATATATATTTAATAAAATATATATATTTTAAAATTATATATATATAATATAATATATATATTATTTGCAATACAAATATATGCCTATTAAAAACATATATAAAAAAAATATATATATTATTATTATATAATATATATATAATATAATATTAAAATTATTATGAGTATTTTAGTAGTATTTGAGAGAGATTATATGTATATATGTAGTTTTATTATGTAATATGATTATTATTTATTTATATTTAATATATATATATATTTATATATAAAATTTTTTATATTTTAAAAAATATATATATAAAATTTATATATAAAATATATATATTATATATTATTTAATGTGTGTAGTGGTGGTGTGTGTTTTGTGTGTGAAGTATTGTTTGTTGTGTGTTGTTTTTTGTGTGATGTATGTGTGGTGTGTTGTGTGTGTGTTTTTTTTGTGTGTGTGGCATAAATAAATAAATAAATTTTATGATATAATTTATAATATATTATATAATATAATATATATATTTATATATATTATATTATTATATAAACAACCCCAAATTATGCACATACTACACACACCCACACACACACACACACACAAACCACACACCAAACACACACACATATTGTGTATATATTTTAATTATATATTATATATATATATAATTATATTTTTATATTCACATTTTTTTATTTATTCACAAAAACCCACACACACACACACACACACACAAAAAACCCCACACACCCCACACAAAACACACACCCACACACCCACACACACACCACACACACACACACAAACCAACACAAACCACGTGCTCTGCGTCACAAAAATACGATTGCAGGCGTTTTGTGTTTGCACCCCCGGGGATTTGCTAATTGGGAAAGTAACCTAGATCATAGTGGGTATCTTCGAAAAATATGGCACCTGAGAACCCCAACAAAGATTCCCCAAACAACTACTCCCGGGGAACGATCTGCCACCCGCCCCTTAAGGATCCGTCAACTACATGATGTCAAAAACGCCAATGTTCGTAAACACCGCATCGGTATGGGTTGGGAAATATATAAAAACAACACACCACACAAAACACACCCACACACAAACCCCACACCATAAAAATTTTAATAATTATATATTTATATATAAAATTTATATATTATTATTATATATATACAAAAATTATACTAATCCTTTTAAAATTTATTTTATATTTTATATTTTTATTAAATTATATATAATATATATATATAAAAATATATATAATAATTTATATAATATATATATATATATTATTATAACCAAATATGTGTGTGTGTGGTGTGGTTTTTGGGTGTGTGTGTGTTTGTGTTGTTTGTGTGCTTGGTGTGTGCGTGTGTGGTGTGTGCGTTTTGTGTGTGTGTTTGTGGTGTTTGTGTTGGTGTGTGTGGTTTTGTGTGTGTATATCTATCTATCTATCTATCTGTTGTTATATTCTACTGACTTTATATTGATGTATTGTCACAGCCCTTTTCCCCCCACACCAAACATATAAGTATGCCCATTTCTTCACCTGTTTATTCGCCTCTCGTTGCCCCAGTAGACATTCAATGTTGTGTTGTCTATCCCCTTCCACAAGAGCTATGCGTTGTTTAATACTACCTTTCATCACCAGTGATTGCATATTTTAAGCACGTGATCTATGCCGCTTTAGACCACTGTAGGAGACGACAGGCAGACTCCCTGCGGGAGCCGAGGAGCAACACCTATCTCCTCGCCGTAGCCGTATTCCATCATACTATTTAATAAAAGGAGTCTAGACATCTTGGTTGTATACCTCACACCCTAAGCTCGCCACCTACCATACTCTTGTAGGGCCCATCATTCTGGCTCTTACACACACACTCACACACACACACACACACACACACACACATTCACATGCATTTGTATGTACTTGTGTGTGTGTATGTGTGTGTGTGTGTGAATATAGATATATTAGTATAATATATATATATATATGTATATATTATATATATTATATATATATATATTATATATATGTTTATATTATATATATGTATATATTATATATATTATATATATTTGGGGCTGTGTTGGCGGGGGCGGCAGAGGTGGCGTGCACCCGGAGTGACCACCCGAGGCTTAACCTCAGGCGTGCTTTCCGGGTAGGCGCTTGGAACATCCGGTCCTTGCGGCAGGATGAGCGGTTACCTCTGCTATCGCGGGAATTGAGGCGACTGGGAGTTGAGGTGGCTGCCCTCTCAGAGGTAGAAGACCTGGTAGCGGCACGATCAGTGTGGGTGGTTACACCTACTACTGGTCGGGCCGCAGCGATGGTCACCACCTCCAGGGTGTAGCCATAGCCATCTCCAGTCGACTTCGGCCCGCGGTAGTCGAGGTGACAACCGGTTGATGAGCGTATCATGGCATGAGACTGAAGCATGCTTTTGGCTTTTGTCTCTTATTGCTGTATACGCTCCTACCGATGTGTATAAAACCGACGTGAAAGAGGCGTTCTACGCCAACTCGCATCTGTGGCAGACGATTGCCCCGGCGAGACATTCGCATTGTTCTGGTGACTTCAATGCGGTATCCGGCTGTGACCAAGCTGGCTACGAGATGTCTGTCGGCCCCCATGGCCAGGGAGCTGATCCCAGCAGCGAGAATAGCCTCCTTCTCCGGGACTTTGCTAGGTCCCAGAAAATGAGGATCTCTGGCTCCTGGTACCAGCGCTCCAACCCGCATCGCTGGACTTGGTACAGCGATACAGGTAATGTGGCCAAGGAGATCGACACATTCTTGTCAGCACGCGATGGAGGATCCTCCAGAACGCAGGGTTTACCGGAGTGCTGAGTTCTGTGGCACCGGCCATAGGCTGCTTGTGGCTACCCTGCGGGTCCACTTCAAAACTCCCAGTCCCTCCAGTGGCCACCCTAAGGTGTTTCACTTGGACAGACTAAGGGAGGAGGATGTGCCCGTGGGTTCGCCACGGCAGTCTCTGACCGATTCACAGAAACCAGCAACCTGACGGACCCAATTGCTCTGTGGGAGTCCTTCAAGTGCATAACACTCGAAGCAGCTCAGGAGTCCATTGGCGTACGCCCAAGGACAAGGCAGAATACTATCTCCCTGGAGACATTAGAGGCCACTGAAGCGTGTCGCAAGGCTCGGCTGAATGGAATCAAGTCTTGTGACGTTCCATGGTGCATAGGGCTCGGACACTGCTGAGAAGGGACAAGGAACAGTCTATCAGGAATCTTGCTGAGGAGGTTGAAGGCCATTTCTTGGTAAATGACCTTCGCCCTGCCTACCAAGCCCTGAGAAAACTGAACCCTAAGCCCTCCTCACAGATGACTGCAGTCGATCAGGGGATGGACGGATCATCTCAGATCATGTGGGTTCGTGAACGTTGGGCTGAGTATTTTGAACAGTTGTACCAGGTGGACCCTCCAACAATTAGCTGGATGCAAGCGATGTCGCAGCGCCTGTGCCGGACCCACCCATCAGCGAGGAACCTCCCACCCTAACAGAGGTTAGGCTGGCGATTTCCAAGCTGAAGAGTGGGAAAGCTGCAGGCATATGTGATATCCCTGCTGAACTGCTAAAGGCTGGGGGTGAACCTATGCTCGGGGCCTGCATACAGTTCTGACTGCCATTTGGCAGTCTGGTACCATTCCCCCTGACCTGCTGAGGGGCGTGGTCATCCCTCTCTGGAAGGGGAAAGGGGATCGATGGAACTGTAGCAACTACCGTG
>NW_023659469.1:0-21286 GCF_015228065.2 Penaeus monodon
TAATAATAATAATAATAATAATAATAATAATAATAATAATAATACTAATAATAATAATATCAAATGTATTCAAAATTCTCTTTATTCTCACTTTATCCTCATTATTGTTATGATTAATAATTCTGGTAATTATTATCATTATTACCCTAATAATTGCCGAATACCAAAGAAATCGAGGGGGGCGGGAAGGGGGAGGGGGAAAACGGCATTTTGGAGTATACTCTAAAAAGGCTATATTTGGCTAGAATTTTGCCGCTCTTTCGACTTTTAGGAATGTTTTTTTTACCTTTTTTATATTATATATGAGGACAATTATGTTATTATCATCATTCATTTATCAGATTATCATCAT
Organism: Penaeus monodon; assembly: GCF_015228065.2. NCBI lineage: Eukaryota > Metazoa > Arthropoda > Malacostraca > Decapoda > Penaeidae > Penaeus > Penaeus monodon. The sequence goes on from NW_023659469.1 coordinate 353, forward strand.
TATTATCGGTTTTTTTATTCATCATCATTTCATCATTATCATCATTTATCATCATCATTATAATCATTATTGCAAGTATTATCATCATTATTGCACATATTGTTATCATTATTCTTTGCAATCATTGGAGTTAGAGTATATATTTTTGCAAATAATACTAATAACACAACAATAATAATAGTTAATAACAATAATAATAACAATAATAACGATTTTATAATTAATTATTTATATTATTATCTAATTAGTATCGTTATTAAGTAATATTACTGTTATAATAATTATTTTGCAATTATACCCCAGTAAAAATAATAATATGATACTAATAACATAATAATACTAAGAACCAATATTATAACAATAGCATTATTATATTATTTATTATATTATATTATTATATTATGATTATTATAATTATTATGTTATTATTACAGTATAATATATTTTTGGCAATAATACTAATAAATTAAGATAGTAGTAGTAGTAATATAATTAATAATAATTAATAATAATAATAATAATAAATAATAATAATAATAAAATAATAATAATAATAATAATAATTAATAATATCAAATGTTATCAAAAATTCTCTTTATATCACTTTATCATCATTATTGTTATGATTAAGTACAATTATTTTATCATTATTACCCTAATAATTGCCGAACGAAAAACCAAAGAAATCGAAAAAAACGTCATTTTGGAGTATACTCTGCAAAAGGATAATTTCTTAGATTTTGCCGCTTTTGTCGATCTTTTGGGAATGTTTTTCTTTTTACTTTTTTCTATTATATATGGAGACATTCCTGTTATTATAAACATCAATTATCATGATTATCATCATATTATCGTTATCATCATCATTATAATCATTATCATCTATTATTGCAATTATATCATCATTACTGCAATTGTTATATTATTATTGCAATCATTGGAGTATAGTATATATTTTTGCAATAATACTAATAACCACAACAATAATAATTAGCTAAACAATAATAATAACAATAATAACGATGTTATTAATAATTATTTATATCCTTCTCTTAATTAGATCGTGATTACTTAATTATTACTGTTAATAATAATTATTCTTTGCAAATTATACTACAGGTGTTACAAATAATAATAATGATAATAATAACCAATAATAATAATAATAACAATATATAACCACTAGCATTATATTATTATTATTATATGTATACTGAGTATGATTAGTTGGTAGTATTACAGTGATAATAGATTGGTGTTAGCAAGAATACTAATAGTAATAATAATAAGATATAAGATAATAATAATAATAATAATAATTAATATTAATAATATAATAATAATAATAAGACTCCAAAGTTATCAAAATTCTCTTATTCTCACTTTTATCATTCATTATTGTTTATGATTAAATACAATTCTGGAAATTATTAATTCATTGTATTACCCTAATAATTGCCCGAAATCACGAAAGAAATCGAAAAAAACGTCATTTTGGGAGTATACTCTCAAAAGGCTATATTTCACTCGATTTTGCCGCTTTTTCGACTTTTGGGAATGTTTTTCCTTTTACCTTTTTTATATTATATATGAGACAATTCCTGTTATTATCATCATGATATCATTCATTATTATCGTTATCATCATCATTATCACTCATTATCATCATCATTATCATCATTATTGCAATTATTATCATCTATGATTGCAATTGTTATCCCATGATTATTGCAATCATGGAGTTACCAGTATATAGTTTGCAATATAAGACTAACAACCACAACAAGAATACTAGTAATAACAATAATAATAACAATAATAACCGATTTTATATAATTATTTATCTCATATCTTAATTAGTATCGTTATTACGGTAAATTATTACTGTTATAATAATTATTTTTGCAATTATACTACCCAGTACAAATAATCATAATGATAATAAGTACAATAATAATACTAATAACAATATTATAACCACTAGCATTATTATTATTATATTCACTTATTATTACTATTGTTATTATACAGTAATAAACAATATTTTTTGGCAATAATTACTAATAATTAAGATAATAGTAATAATAATAAATAATAATAATAATATAATAATAAAATAATAATAAATAATAATAATAATAATAATAATTAATATTCAAAAGTAATTTTTCAAAATTCTCTTATTCTCACTTTTATCATCACTATTGTTATGATTAATACAATTCTGGTAATTATTATCATTATTTACCTACTAATTGCCGAAATCACCAAAGGAAATGAAAAAAAAAAAAAAACACGTCATTTGGAGTATACTCTCAAAAGCTTATTTCGCTAGATTTTGCCGCTTTTTTCGACTTTGGGAATGTTTTTCTTTTACCTTTTTTATATTATATATGGAGACATTCCTGTTATTATACTATCATTATCATGATTAACGTCATCTTATCGTATCCTCATATTATCAATCATTATTCATCATTTATCTCATCATTATTAATCATTATTGCAATTATATCATCATATTGCAATTGTTATATTATTATTGCAATCATTGGGATATAGTATATATTTTTGAATAATACTAATAAACCACAACAATAAATAATAGTAATAACAATAATAAAACAATTAATAAAACGATTTATAATAATCTATTTAATCATTATCTTAATCAGTATCGTTATTACTGTATTATTATTGTTATAATAATTATTTTTCCAATTCTACTACCAGTACAAAATAATAAAATAAATGAAATAATAACAATAATAATACTAATAACAATATTATAACACTGCATTCTTATTATTATTATTATACTTATATTATTATTGTTTATTATTACAGTTATAATATATTTTTTGGCAATATATACTAATAATTAACGATAATGGTAATATATAATAATAATAATAATAATAATATAATAATAGTAATAATAATAATAATAATAATAATAATAATAATAATCATAATAATGATATTCAAATGTTATCCAAAATTCTCTTTATTCTCACTTTTATCATCATAATTGTTATGATTAATACAATTCTGGTAATTTATTATCCTTATTACCCTAATAAATTGCCGAAAATCAACAAAGAGAAATCGAAAAAAAAAAACTTCATTTGGAGTTAACTATCATAAGGGCTATATTTCGCTAGATTTTGCCGCGTTTTCGACTTTTGGGAATGCTTTTTTCTTTTACCGTTTTTATATTATATATGGAGACAGTTCCTGTTTATTATTCATCAATCATTATCATGATTATCTGAATATTAGCGTTATCATCACATTATCATCATTATCATCATTACATCATTCATTATTCCTCCTTATTGCAATTTTATTCATCAGTATTGCAATTGGTATTCATTATTATTGCAATCATTACTGTTATAATAATTATTTATGCGATTATACTACCAGTACAAATAATAATAATGATAATAACAATAATAATACAAATAGCAATATTATAATCACTACCATTATTATTATTATTATTATACTTATTATGATTATTGTTATTATTACAGTTATAATAGATTTTTTTGGCAATAAGATAAGAATAAAGATAATAGTAATAATAATAATAATAATAATAATAATAATAATCCGGATTCCGTAAATAATAATAATAATAATAATAATAATATAATAATAATAATAATAACGTCAATGGTTATGTCAAAAATTCTGCTTTATTCTCACTTTTATCATCATTATTGTATGATTATTACAAATTCTGGCAATTATATCATTATTACCCTAATAATTGCCGAAATCACCAAAGAAATCGAAAAAACGTCATTTTGGGAGTATACTCTCAAAAGGCTATATTTCACTACATGTTGCCGCTTTTTCGACTTTTGGGAATGTTTTTCTTTTACCTTTTTTATATTATATATGGAGACAATTCATGTGATTATCATCATCATTATCATATGATCATACCATCTATTATCGTTATCATCATCATTATTCATCATATCATCATATTGCAATTATTATCATCATATGTGCAATTAGTTATCATTCATATTGCAATCAGTGGAGTTATAGTATATATTTTTTGCAATAATATCATAACCACAACAATAATAATAGTAATAACAATAATAATAACAATAATAACGATTTTACAATAATTACTTAATCATTATCTTATTAGTATCGGTTATTACTGTAATTACTTACTGTTTATAAATAATTATTTTGGTAAATTATACTACCCAGTACAAATAATAATAATTGATAATAATAACAATAATAATACTAATAACAACTATATAACCACTAAACATATGTATATTATTATATACTTATGATTATTGTTGTTATTATTACAGTTATAATATATTTTTGGCAATAATACTAATAATTAAAGATAATATTATATAATAATAATAATAATAATAATAAATAATAATAATAATAATAATAATAATAATAATAATAATAATAATAATAATAATAATAATAATAATATGCAAATGTTATCAAAATTCTCTTTATTCTCACTTTATCATCATTATTGTTATGCTTAATACACTTCTGGTATTAGTATCATTATTACCCTAATAATTGCCGAAAATCACCCAAAGAAATCGAAAAAACAAAAAAAATGTCATTTCGGAGTATATTCTGAAAAGGCATATTTTTCGCTAGATTTTGCCGGCTTTTTCCTTTGCTTATTTTTGGAAGTTTTCTTTTACCTTTTTAATTATATTTATGGAGACAATTCCTGTATTATCCATCATTATTATCGTATCATCATTCATTATCATCATTATCATCATTATCATCATCATTAATCATTCTCATTATTGCAATTTATATCATCATTAAAGCAATTGTTATCATTATACTATTGCAATCATTGGAGTTATAGTATATATTTTTGCCAATAATACTAATACCAAAACCAATAAAATTGTAATAACAATAATAATAACAATAATAACATTTAAAAATTATTTATCTCATTATCTTATTAGTATTCGCCCCCTTCAATACTGTAATTATTACGTGATAATAATTATTTTGCAATTATCACTTCCAGTACAAATAATAATAATGATAATAATAACATAATAATACTAATAAAATAGTATACCCACTAGCATTATATTTTATATTATCTTATTATCTAATCATTGTTATTATTTGTAGAATATATTTTTTGGCAATAAGAATAATAATTAAGATAGTAGTAAAATAATAATAATAATAAGAATGATAAAATAATAATAATAATAATTAATAATAATAAGAATAATAATATAATAATAAAATAATAATAATAATAAAAGTAATCATAATAATAATATGCAAATGTTATCAAAAATTCTCTTATTCTCACTTTTATCATCATTATTGTTATGATTAATACAATTCTGGTTAATTTTATATTATTACCTAATAATGTGCCGAAATCACCAAAGAAATCGAAAAAAATGTCATTTGGGAGTATACTCTCAAAAGGCTATATTTCGCTAGTTTTGGCCGCTTGGTTCGACTTTTGGAATGTTTTTCTTTTTACCTTTTTTATAGTAGATATGGAGCCAAAGTTCATGTTATTATCATCATTTTATCAGGATTATCATCATTATTACGTTATCATCATCATTATCATCCTTATCATCTCATATCATCATTATTGCAATATTGTCATCATTATTGCAATTGTTATCATTAATATTGAAATCATTAGAGTTATAGTATATATTTTTGCAATAATACTAATAACCACAACATAATAATAGTAAAACATTAATAAATAACAATAATAACGATTTTTAATATTTATTTTATATCACTATCTAATTAGTATCGTTATTACTGTAATTATTCCTGTTATAATAATTCTTTTTTGCAATAATACTACAGTACAAAATAATAAGAATGATAATAATAACAAATAATTAATACTAATAACAATATTATAACCACGAGATTATTATATTATTATCATACTTATTATTAATTGTATTATTACAGTTATAAATATATTTTGGCAATAATACTAATAATAAGATAATAGTTAATAATAATAATAATAATAATAATAGTTACTAATAATACTAATACTACTAAGACTACTATAATAAAACTAATAATAATAATAGTATTCAATGTGTCAAAATTTCTTTTATTCTCACCTTTTTCATTTTCTTTTAGGGATAATACAATTCTTGTAATATTATCATTATTACCCTAACTAATTGGCGAAATCACAAAGAAATCGAAAAAAAAAAAAAAAGTCATTTTGGAGTATACTCTCAAAGGCTATATTCGCTAGATCTTGCTGCTTTTTTCGCTTTTGGAATGTTTTTCTTTTACTTTTTATATTATATATGGAGACCACTTTGTTATTATCATATCTTATCAGATATAATCATATTATCTTATATCATCATTATTCAGTCATTATCATCAGGATTGCAAGTATTATCATCAGTATTGCCAATTGTTATCATTATTATTGCATCATGGAGTATAGGATATATTTTTGCAATAATTACTAATAACAACAACAATAATTCAATAGTAATAACAATAAAATACCAATATAACGATTTATACTAATTATTATATCATTATCCCTAATTAGTATCGTATTACTGTCATTATTACTTTCAATAATTATTTTTGCAATTTTATCTATCAGTACAAATAATAATAATGATAATAATAACAATAATAATACTAATAACAATATTATAACCACTACTCATTATTATTATTATTATACTTATTTTATTATTGTTATTATTACAGTTAAAATATATTTTTTGGCATAATACTAATAATTAAAAAGTAAAAATAATAATAAAAAAATAAAATATAATAATAAAATAATAAAAAAAATAATAATAAAAAAATAAAAATAATAATATTAAAATTTATAAAAATTCTCTTTATTCCCTTTTTATCACAATATTGTTTGATTAATAAATTCTGGTAATTATTATCATTTTCCCTAAAAATTGCCGAAACAAAAAGAAATCGAAAAAACTCTTTTTGGAGTATACTCTAAAAAGGCTATATTTCGCTAGTTTTTGCCGTTTTTTCGATTTTTGGGGAATTTTTTTTCTTTTCCCTTTTTTTTATATTATATATGGAGAAATTCCTGTTATTACACTCATTACATGATTATCTCATTATTATCGTTATCATCATTTCTCATTATCACATTATCATCACATTATTCCTTTATTGCAATTTTATCATATTATTGAATTTGTTTCTTTATTATTGCAATCTTTTGGGATTTATAGTATATATTTTGGCAATAATACTAAAAACCCACAACAATTTAATAGTAAAACAATAATAATAACAATAATAACGTTTTTTATAGAAATTTATTTTTTTAATTATCTTAATTATATCGTTATTCTGAAATTATTACTGTTATAATAATTTTTTTTTGAAATTTATACACCAGTAAAATAATAAAAAAATAATATAACAATAATAATACAAAAAATATAAAACCCACTAGCATTATTTTTATTATTAAAAACTTATTATTTTATTTTTATTTTTACAGTTATAATAATTTTTTGGAAATAAAAAATAATTAAGTAATAGTTAATAATAATAATAATAAAAATAATAAAAATAATAAGAAAATATAAAAAAATAATAAATAATAAAATAATAATAATAATAAATAAATAAAATAAAAATAATAATAAAATAAAAATAAATTCAAATGTTATTAAAATTCTCTTTATTCTCATTTTTATCTCTTATTGTTATGATTAAATATTATATTTATATATATATTTGTATGTATTTTATATAAACACACACACAACCACACACACACACACACAAAAATTTATATATAATTATATTATATATATATATATATATTTAATTATTAACACATATATTATATATATATTATATATATATATTGATGACATGATGATATAAAACGAAAATAAATTGATAATCATGATAAAATGAGAAAAAAAAACAGGAATTTTGTCCATATTCAAAAAAAGGTAAAAGAAAATATCCAAAAAGCAAAAAAAGCGTCAAAATCTAGCGAAATATAGCCTTATAGAGTGTACTCCGTTGATTTTTTTTTTTTCGTTTTTTTGATATTTTGGCAATCTTTGGGTAATAATGATAAAAATTCCAAATTCTATTAATCATGCAATAATGTGATAAAAATGAGAATAAGAGTTTTTTTGATGACATTTGATGATTATTATATTTTAATATTACATTTTTATTATTATTATTTTATTATTATTTTTTTTATTATTTTTATTATTATTATTATTTTTATTATTATTATTATTATTTTTCATTTTTATTATTATTATTATTATTATTATTATTTTATTTTTAAATTAATAATAATATCATCATTATCATCATTATTGAAATTATTATCAATTATTGAAATTTTATCATTTTATTGAAACATTGGAGTTATAGTATTTTTTTGCAATAATTAAAACCCAAAAATTTAAAATAGTTACAATAATAAAAAATATATGTATATTATTATTTATTATCATTATATTACTTTGATTATTATATTATTAAAAAAAAAATATCATAACAGAATAATAACAATAAAAAATAAAGTAAATAATATAATAAATCGTTTATATTGTCATTATTTTTAAATATTGTTATTACTATCATACTCTTTTTTTCTGGTAGTATAATTGTCATTTCGTTGCTATATTTCATTCTGGTTGTCATATTGCATTTGGCTGCCACTTTGTCATTCGTTTGTTATTTTGTTTTTTCTGGTTGCCATATTGTCCCATTCTGGTTTTTTTCTGTCTTCTGGTTTACCATATTGATGTATTTTCCCTTTGACCCGCATGAAAACCACTGTATTATAACGTCATTTTTTTATTACTGTTTTTGTTTGTATTTTGGTCTTAGAGTTTTTTTTTTAAATGTGACAAACTTATAATGAAAAAATTTAAAAATTTGATAATTATATTGTTTATTTTTAAAAGAAGTTTGATTTCAGTAAACTGGAATTACGTAATTGGTTCATTGATGGTACACATTTGCTTCCGTTAAAAATAAATTTGCTTGTTAATTTATCTTTAGGGGTTATATGTCTAACCCCTCCATTCACAATAATTATAAACCGCCCGGGGCACTAATTACCAAATTAATCCACCTAATAAGGACGAATAATGATAATGAAAAGTTTATATTTATATGATTGATTATTTATTCACCATCTTTTTTCATAATCATTTTTGATTATTTGTTTTTTTTCATTATAATTCAGATATTTTTTTATTATTGTATATTATTTTTCCCTTACTTTTTTCATGGTTCATTATCTTTTAAATTTTTTTGTCTTTTTATGTTTACCCTATTATCTGTTACTATTTTTTGTTATTGATTTTATTGTATAATATTTTTTTTTATTTTTTATTTTTTTTTACCCCCGTAATATTATTTCATTATTTACAATTGTTTCTAGTTTTTGGGCGATAAACTTTCGTGATTGTTTTTCGTTTCATTTCCAGCTCTGTTTTCATTTATTTTTATGCTTCCCAATATTCCTCTTCTTCATTTTTTTCCTTTTCTATTATTTTTATTAATTTTTTTTCTTCATTTTCCCATAATCAATATATATAACACCCTTTGTGTGTGTGGTGGGTGGGTAAAATTTTCTTTCTTTTTCTTATTTTTCTCTTTCTATTTTTAATGTTTTCATATTCTATTTTTTATTGTTTGTCTGTCTTTTGGATTTTTTTTTTCGTTTTCTTGTTTACCTTGTTATATTTATTATTTCTTCTAATTTTTTTATAATTACATTAATTATTTTTTTTATTATTATTTCACTATTTTGATTAATTTTTAAAACAAATTCTATTGTTTCTTCTATTTCCTTCTTTTATTATTTTTAAACCTTACTCTTTCTTATTTTTCCCATTTTTTTTTCTATTGTTTTTTCCATTCCTTGTTATTCTTTTTCTTAAAGTTACCCTTTTTCCTTCTTATTTTTATTTTTAAATCTTATTCTCTTCTTATTATTCCATTTTATTTGGATCGCTTTTTTCCCCCTTTTCGTCTTCTTTTTTTTTCTTTGTTCATTTTTCCCTTATTGCTTCGTCTTCTTTGGATCGCTTCTTCCCTTCTTCTGTTCCTTCCCAGTCCCCGGGGGCGCCCTCGAGCACGTCGTCGTTCCAGCCAATGGGAAAGACTCCCGCTGGATGCCCAAATGGGGGGCCTCCTTCCTCGCGAGCCTTACTTCCCCCTCCCCTTTGGGAATGCTTTTGGTCGGCCTCTTTTGGGGGCGGACTTAGTGCCAGTTGGAGGTGTGGCTGGGGGAAGAGAGTCGCCGGGGGGGCAGAGCCCGTGCTTTTTGGGGTTAGTCAGCATGAAGGTGGGCGGGGTAAAGGGGCACACACACCATACACACACATGATTGAAAAAATATATACAAAATTGCATATACAATTTTTAGTGTGGTATGTATTTTATATAATATTCTATAATATATATAATATATATATATATATAATTTATATATATGCATATAATGATAAAATAATCTTTCATACATACACTCACGTATTTATTGATGGGATAGTTGTAGATAATAATAGGTAAAATATGTTTCATACTATTAGTGTGTTTATGTAAGTGAATATATATATGTATTATATATATATATATTATATATATATATATATCCATTTTTTTATTTATTTATTTATTTTGCATGTTTTTTCTGTGTGTATAAGATGTTATTTGTATAATTTATATGTCCGTTAGAAAATTTGGCTATCTACCTACCTTCCTCCCTACACTTTTTACTTCCTACTATCTACCTTCTAGTTATCTACTACCTACCTGTACCTACCTACTACTTCTATCTATAAACCTACCCACTTTTTTGCTATCAGCCTTCACCCCGGCCCCCCTCTATCTTTTTTGTGTATCTCCCTGCCTAGTATCTTGGTTGGTTAAAGTTACGTTAGGTTTCATTGCGTTTTTTTTATATTACGTTGGATAGATTTGAATGGGTTTAGATTGGTTAGGTTACTTTCGTTACGTAGGGTTTGGGGTTAGGTTGGTTATTTTTATATAAGTTAGGTGGGTTGGCCTTTTTTAGGTTAGGTGACATTTAGGTGGGATAGATTGTGTTATTTTAGTTAGATAGGTTTCTTTGGTTTGGGAAACTTTATTTATTTAAAGGGTTTATTTTTAAGTTTATTTAGGTTAGTTTTGGTTTAGGCTGGGTTTTGGGTTTGTTATCTTCGGTGTATTAGATTAAAATGGTTTAGCTTTTTTGTCCTGTTATGTATTTTAGATTAGGTTTTAATAGATTAGGTTTATTTATGTTATGTTCCTTTAATTTTATGTTATTTTAGGGATGTTAGGTTGGTTTTTTAAGTAATTTATTTACATTAGAGAAGGTTTAGTTACGTTATTTTGTGTTATGTTAGTTGGGTTTCTTAGTTAGATTGATCTTTTTAGGTTAGTATGGATTGGGTTATTTTTTTTATTTATTAGGGTATGTGGGGTTTGGGTTTTTTTGGGTTATTTTAAATTAAGATGGGTTGGGTTTGTTTCCTTAGAAAATTTAAATTTTAAATTCGTTTGGTTTAGTTAGGGTATGATAGTTTTGTTACGCTAGAATATTTTACCTTTACTTCAGATAGTTTAGGTTTTTTTTTGGGTAGTTTTGTTAGTTTAGTTCGTTTCGGTGAATTAGGTTTATTTTTAGGCAAGGTTAGGTTAGTTTTATTTTGGCTTATCAGTTGGGTTAGTTATATACTTAAATGGGTTAGGTTAGGTTGGGTTAAATTTTTAATTTAAATTTAGGTTAAAGTTGCATTCTTTTAGGTTTAGTTATTTATTTTTTTTAGGTTGGGTTAGATTGTGTTTAGTTAGGTTATTAGGTTTGGTTTAGGTTAAATTTAAAGGAAAATTGGGGTTTTACTTTTGGAAAGGTTTGGTTAATTAACTTTGGTTTATTAGAGTAGTTTAATTGTAAAATTAGGTTGGGTTTAAAAGATGGTTAGCTCACTTTTTAGCTAGCTAGGGTTAGATTTAGTTGGGTTAGATTAGAGTTGGTTTAGTTGGGTTTTTTGTTAAAGTTAGTTTATCTTATGTTTTTTTGGGTTAGTTCGGTTCAATTAAGTTAAGCTAGGTCTGGTTTGTCAGGTTAGGGTAGGGTAGGGTATATTGGGTTTTGGGTTTTTACATTTTTTAACCCAAAAAGTAAATGAATCCTCATTTTTTAAACCCTAACCCTAACAAAACATTTTAAATTCAACATAAACTAAATAAACCTAATCTTAATTAACAAAACCTAATATAAAAAAAAATATAACGAAAATTGCCCTAATCTAAACTAACAAAATATTTAACCAAACCAAACAAACTCCCAAACCAAACAAACCTACTTAAAAAAAACCTAATCTAACTAACCTATTAAACATAGCCTAACTAAACCCTGAACAAACATAAACATACATCACTAAAAAACCTACCCATACCAAACCTCACTAAACCAAATCAACCTAACGGACCTAACATAATCTAATCAAACCAAACCTAACTTAACAAACCCAACCCTTTAACAAACTAAACCCTGTTTTGACGAGTTTTAAATTTAAACATAATTAAACCTAACGAAACTACCCCTAATTTAACCAAATCAAATTTGCTGAAACTAAACTTAATCTAATTTAAAAAACCTAAAATAAAAAAACAAACAAAGCCTAACCTAAACCCCAACTAATCCAACTTAAACCCAACTACCCCAATCGAACCTAAAAAATAATTAAAAGTCTTCTGTCGTGCGTGTATAATGTATATTATATATTTCTATGGTTATAATTTTATTATATAATATTATTAAAATTTTATATATAATAATATATATTTGTGTGGGGGTGTGTGTGTGTGTGTTGTGTGTGTGTTGGGGTGTGTATGTAATAGTATATATATATTTTTTTTTTTATGGTTATATATATTATATTATATAATATTTTAAAAAATATATATAAAATTATTATATATATGTTATATATTATTTATATATTAATAAAAATTATATTATATATAAAAAAATTTATATTATATATTTATATATATATAATATATATTAATTTAATAATAACCAATTTTTATATATTATAATATTAATATTAAAATTATAATATATATATATTTATTTTTATATAAAAATTTTAAAATATATTTAATATTATATATTTATTTATTTTTATATATATATATATTTTTAAAATTTATAAAATTTAAACATATATCATACATTAATTAAAATTATATAAATATATTATATATATTATATAAATATATTTTTAAAAAAACCATAAAATTTTATTATATACATAAAACATATATAATATTTTTATATATTCTATATTAATATATATAATTTTATATTTATTATATTTTTATTATTTATTATTAAAAATATTCTATTTAAAACCAAAAAAAAAATATTATTCTATTATCCCCCCCCACACACAACAACCCACCCCATATATTAAAATAAAAAAATATATAATATATTTTACAAAAAAAAAATAAATTTTATTATATTTATATATACATATATATTTTATATAATTATAATATTTATATATATATATATATTTTATATAATATTACATATTATATATAATATATTTATTAAAAAAAAAAAAATAATATAATATATATATATATTTATATATAATATAAAAAAAAATAAATATACACCATATTAAAATACTATACCATAACAACAAACAACCCCCAAACACCAAACACATAAAAACACCCCAACCCCCAAATATTAAATTTTCCAAAAATGATACACCACCCCACCCCACAAACACACACACACACACACATATACAATAATAATTATAATTAATATATAATAATATTATATATTATATATTTAAAAATATATAATATAAATTAAGATGAATTAGAGATAGATGTGTTTATACAATCTATAATATAATTATATTTAATTAATTTATTTTATATATGTTTTTTATTTTAATGTATATTAGAATGTGTATATTTTATTTTGTTTAAAATTGTGTGGTGGTTTATTATAGATAAACATATATATATATATATATATATATATATATTAATTTTAAAATTTTAATATATATAATATATTATATTATATATATGCATGCATTGTGTTTTATATATTATATATATATATATATATATATATATAATTATATATTAATATTATATATATATATAATATATATATATTTATATAATATATATATATATATTATTTTATATATATATTATATTTTTTATAATATATATATTATATTAATATATTATATATTATATATTTTATTATATATTTAAAAATATATATACACTATCAAAAACCCTTATATATATAATAATAATAAAATATATAAATATAAAAATATAATAAAAATATATTATTTTATAATATAAAAAAATCTTTAATTTTTAATTTAATATATAAAAAAAATATATAAATATAAAATATAAAAATAATATATATATATATTTATTTTTTTTTTTTTTTTTTTTTTTTGATGTGTTAAACAATTTTTTTTTTTTATATTTTTTTTGTTTTTGGGATTTATATTATTTTATAATTTTTTATATTTTATTATATATATAATATATATATATATAATAAATATATATTATATTTTTTTTTTTTTTTTTTTAAAATTTATTAAAAATATTGTTTAGTTTTTTTTTATTTTTTTTTTTTTTTTTTTTTATTGTATATTTTTTTAAAATATTTTATAATTTTATATATATATATATAATAAAATATATAATTTTTATATATATATAATATATATATATTAATATATATGTTTTAAATATAAAATATATATAATTTTAAAATATTAAAATATAAATGTTTGGGGGTTTTTTTTTTTTTTTTTTAAATAATATTATATATAATATTTTTTTTTTTTCTATGTTTTTATATATATATATATAATATATATATATATAATAATATATTTTATATATTATAATAATATATAAAATATATTTTTTATATTTTTAGGGAATATAATTAATTTTTTATAAAATTATAATATATTATATATATAACAATATTATTTTATATATTTTAAAATATAATTAATATTATATATTATATATATATATATATATATTATATATTTTATATTTTTTATATAATACATATTTATATAAAAAAATTATAATAATATTTATATTTTTTATTATATAATATAATTATATATATATAATATATATATATATATATATTATTAAAAATTTACATTAAAAAATATATATATATATAAATTTTAATTTTATAAAATAAAAAAAAATATATAAATATTAATAAAAAAAAAAAAAAACCAACCAAAAACCCTAAATATATATATATATTATATATAATATAAAATATAATATTATATATATAACCATAAAAATATATATATAACATTTTTATAAAAAAGAAAAATTTAATTACTTTTTTTATTCAATTTTATTATTAATAATTAGTTATTTTTTTATTTTTTTTTTATTTTATTATTTAATTTAAATTTAATTTATTACAGAAAAAATTTTTAAAATTAATAACAAAAAAAAACCCAAACATTATTATTAATTAAATTTTAATTATTATTAATTAATTATTTACCAGTTATTATTTTTATAGGAGGGGGAGGTTTATTAGTTTTTAGTTGATGTTAGTTAGGTTGTTGGTTGTTAAAGGTTAGGTTGTTAGGTTTTTTTTTTAGGTTATTTAGGGTTGGGGGGTTAGTTTGGGTTTGGAATAGTTTGGTTTTAAATTTGGATAATTTCTTATATTATTTATTAATTTTGGTTGTGTTAATTAAATTAGGGTTATTTTGGGTTTTTGTTTTATTTTAATTATGTTTAGGTTGGTTAGGTTAAATTTGGTTTTTATTAGGTTTGGGTAAATTTTAAAAAACCCAAAATTATTTAAGTAAACCCGCCAGTTAAACTTAAATTTGGTAAATAAAAAAATAAGATTATTTTTAATAAATCTTAATTAATAATAAAAATTTGGTAAAGTGGTTATTTAATAACCAAAATTTTCTTAAATATCTATAAAAAAGTTAATTAAAACCCCCAAAAAGTTAAAAATTTTTTTAATTTGAAATAATAATAATAAAAAAATTAAAAATAAAAAATTTAAATAAAGAACAACAAAAACCCAATTAATTAAAACCCTAACCTACCTTTTTTAAATTAACTAACCCAACAAAACTAAAATAATTAACCTAACCCCCTAACAAACCAATTAAGAAACGAAATTTAACAAAACCCCAAAAATAACCTAACATCTAATTAAAACCTAACAAATCTACCCTAACTAAACAAACGTTTAAAACCTTTTTAAAAAAAAAACCTAAATTTAAATTAAACCCCACCAACCAAACCCCAATAATTAAAAAAACCCACCAAAATAACCCAATTAATAATTAAACCCAACGAAACCTAACTAACTAAACAA
Organism: Penaeus monodon; assembly: GCF_015228065.2. Classification (NCBI taxonomy): domain Eukaryota; kingdom Metazoa; phylum Arthropoda; class Malacostraca; order Decapoda; family Penaeidae; genus Penaeus; species Penaeus monodon. The sequence continues at coordinate 16,872 of NW_023659469.1, forward strand.
ACGAACAAAACCCCAAAAAAATAAAATTTAAAAATTTTAAACCCAAAACAATCCCAACTAACTAATTAAAAAAAAAAATAATAAAACCCAACTTTAAAAACCCAATTTAATAACTAAAAACCCTACAACCTACTAATCTAAACAACCGTAACTAAAACCCAACCCCACCACCAAACTAACCTAACAAAAATTTTTCCAAAATAACTAACTAAACCCAAAAAGAAAATATTAACTTTAAACAATCTATCCCCTAAACCCTAACCCAAACCCAACCAATACCTAACTTAATTTAAAACTAAACCAACCCCATCTACAAACTAACCTAAACCAACAACCTATTAAACCCTAATAATATAACAAAACCAATAAACCTAATAACTTAACCTAACAAATACTACATAAACACAAATAATAATCCTTCTTAGAAAAAATTTTTTAATGAAAACCTAATACAATTTTAAACAAATAATATAGGAAAAATAAAAATAAATAAACCTTATCTAATTAAAATTTTAACTTAAAATACATAACAAGAAAATGCAAATTTAATAAAAAAAAAGGGTAATAAAAATATAAAAATAATAATAAATTAAATAACCTGTAATTAAAACAAAAAAAACTATTTTTAAAAACAAAAACCATCTATTTACTAAATTTTACTAATAAACAGGATTTTAATTTTTTTTTTAACTTAACAAAATTTAAATATAAAATAATAAAATTAATATTAATTATTAATAATAAACAAACCAATAAATAAGTAATTACTAAGATATATTTTTTTAAAACCCTTTTTTTTATGGGTTTTTGGGCCTTGAGGCCCATCTAGCAAAAAAAGGAGGTTGTGGGGGGTTTTTGCCAATAACGAAGTCCCCCTAATAAAGGTGACAAAAACTTAAGGAGGGGGAAGTAAGTAGAAAAGGGATTGGAAAGGGGAGTTTTCCCCCTTTAACCAACCCCGTACCCCCGGGGGTAAAACAAGAAAAAACTAAAAAACCAAAAAAAATGGGGAAAAAAATAAAAAAAAAAAAAGGATAAAAAAAATAAAATAAAAAAATAATTTAAAAATAATAATAAAAAAAATACTTTTAAAATAAAATAAAAAGTAATGGAAAAAAAAAAAAAAACTAAGAAAAATAATTAAAAATAATAAAAAGGTAAAAGAAAAAAGAATTGATTAAAAAAAAAAAATTTTATATATAAAATAATAAAATAATTAAATTAAAAATAATAAAAATTAGAATAATATAAATATAACAATTAACCAAAAAAAAAAAAAAATAAAAGAAGAAAAAAAAAAGTAAAATATCATTAAAGTGGGGAAAGGTAAAAAAAGGGTTTCAACCCCCGCACACACACACACACAAGATGTCTTATTTTTTAGGGGGGGAAATGGACAAAAAATAATAAAATTAAAGAAAAAAAAAAAAAAGAGAGGAAAAGGGGGCCCAAAAAAATTTAAAAAAAAAGCGGAAAAAACTCTCATCTGAAAGACGCTCTAAAACAATTGAAAAAGAAAAAAAACGGTTAAAAAAGAAAATAAAAAATAAAATAATAAAAATAAAAAAAAAAGACGATAAATAAAATAAAATGAAAAAATATTAAAATAAAAAAGAAAAGATAATTGAAAATAAAACAAAATAATAAAAACAATAGAAAAAAAAACAAAAAATTAAAAATGTTTAAATAAAAAAGGGAAAAAAAAAAACATTAAAAATAAACTTTTTAAACAAATTTTTGTGGGTTTAATTTTAATTTTTTAAAAAATTTAATGGAATTAAAATAATAATGATTAAAAAAAAAAACAAGTTAAAACAAAGGAACAAGAAAAAGAAAACCGGGCGAAACAAAATTAGAATAAAAAACAAAATTTAAAAATTTTAAAAATTAAAAAAAAGAAAAAAAAAAGAAAATTCAAACAAACAAAAAAAAAATGCTTAAAAAAATGGTTTTTTGGGGAAAAGGGGAAAAACAAAAATTTAAAAAGAAGAAAAAAAAAGAAATATGGGAAAAAAAAAAAAAAAAAAATGAAAATGGAGCCTTTGGAATGAAACCAAATCAATCACCGAAAACAAAATAATAAAACAAAGATAATATATAATACTATTAAAAAAGAAAATTATAAAATTTTTAAATTTTTTTATAAATTTTTAATTTTTTAATTACAAAAATTTTTTTTTTAATAATAAACAAAAATGAAAAAATAATAATAATAATAACATGAATTGATTAAAATTTTATTACATTATTATTTTTTGGGATTATAATTTAAAAAAACTATAATCCCCTGATTAAAAAAATAAACTTTTATAAATAATTTTAATATATAAATATATTTATTATTAAAAATTTATTTTTTAAAAATTTTTTAAAAAAAATAAAATTAATGTTTAATAATTAAAAATTTAATAATAAAATAAAAAAATAATAAAAAAATTTAAAAAAATTAAAAATTTTAAAAAAAATGTTAATAATAAAATAATAATCTTAATAAAATAAAAAGATTTTAATAAATTTAAAATATAAAATTATCAAAAATTTCTTTATTTATTTTTTATAAACTGATTAATAAAACTGGGTTTTTTTTTTACAAACCCCAAAAAATTTCCAAAAAAATCAAAAAATCGAAAAAAAAAAATAATTCATAATTCAAAGGTTTTTCCGAGAGTTTTTAAGGAATTTTTTTTTCCTTTTTTGTAAACCAAATTCCGAATAAATAAGAAACAATATGCCACAAACATTAATAAAAAAAAATAAAATAATTTTTAAATAATATTAAAAAAATTAAATTATAAAGGGGTTTTTTTGGGGGGGGGGTTTTTGGGGTTTTTTTAAAAAAAATAAAAATTTTAATAAAATATTATTTTAAAAAACAAAAATATAAAAGAAATAAAAATTTTAATAAATTATATTATTATTTTTTATTATTTTATTATTATTATTATTTTTTTTTATTATTTTATTTTATTTTTATTTTATTTTTATTTTTATTTTTTATAAATATTTTATTATTTTTTTTTTTTACTATTATTTTTTTATTGTATTATTGCAAAAAAAATTTTTATAACAATAAAAACAATAAAAATAAAATTAATAATAATATAATAAAGCAATAATTGATGATTATTATTTTTATTTTATTATTATTTTTATTTTTTTTATTTTATATTCCCAAAAAAATTATAATAATGTTAATAAAAATATAAAATTAATAATAATAATAATTAATAATATGATAAAATTAATAAAATTTAATATATAAATGTACGAAATTTATTCATATAATATGATGATAATAAAGGGAATTTTATTAAAATTAAAAAAAAAAAGAAAAAATTCCCAAAATCAAAAGGGAAAAACAAAAAACCTTTTTGGGGTAATCCAAAAAACTTTTTATTTCTTTGGGGTTTTTGGGTTTTTTTGATTTAAAAATTTTTTTTAAAAATTTTGATAAAATGGAAAAAAATTTTTCTTTTATTATATATTATTTTTATATTATTATTATTATTTTTTATATTTTATTTTATTAATTTTTATTTTTTATATATTTTAATTTAATATATATATTAAAAAATATATTATATTAATAATTTCTAAAAATAAAAATATATATAAAAAAATAATTGTGGTTTTTGTTTGTTTTTTTGTTTTATTTTTCAAATTTTTCAAAAACAATAAAAAATAAAATATAAATAATAATATATAATATGATGATAAAAAAATGAGAAAAAAGAATTTTAATAACAATTTCTAATATAAAATTAAAAAAAAAAAAAATTAAAATAAAAAAATTAAATATTTTTAATAATAAAATATTTTTTATTTTTTTTAATTATTATTAAAATTATTAAAATTTTTTTAAAAAAAATTAAAAAAATTAAAAAAAATTTTAAAATTAAAATTTTTATTATTATTATTTACTATTATTTAATTATTATTTTTAATTTTTAAAAAATTTTTATTTTTTTAAACTTTTTTTTTTGGAAAAAAAAAAACAATAATAAAATAAAAATTTTTAATAAATAATAATAATAATGTAGGGGTTATAATATTGTTTTAGTATTTTTATTGTTATTATTATATTATTATATTTGACTGTTATAATTGCAAAAAATTATTATAACAGTAATAAATTTCAGTAAAAACGATACAATTTAAAATATGATTAAATAAATTTTTTATAAAATGTTATTATTGGGGGTTTTTATTGTTATTTCATTTTATTGTTGTGGTTATTAGTATTATTGCAAAAAATATATATAAACTCAAAAAGATTGAATAATAATGATAACAATTGCAATAATGATGATAATAATTGCAAAAAAATGAGATAAATGATGATAATGATGATTATAGCGATAATAAATGATAATCAATATAATAATGATCATAATAACAGGAATTGTCCTCCAAAA
>NW_023659470.1:0-21285 GCF_015228065.2 Penaeus monodon
TGGTGTGGCGTGTGGTGGGTGTGTGGTGTGTGGTTTTGTTTTGTGTTTGGGGGGTGGGGTGTGTGTGTTGTGTGGGGGGGGTGGTGTGGGGGGGGGGGGGTTTTTTTTTTGTTTGTGTGTTTTTTTTTTGTTTGTTTTTTTTTTCCGTTTTTTTTGTTTTTACAACCCCCCCTTGTTTTTTTTTATTTTTTTTTTTTTTTTTTTTTTTTTTTACCCCCCCCCTTTTGTATTTTTTTTTTCTTCGGGGGTTTTTTCTAATTGCTCCGTGACCTCGCTCGAGGGGCAAAAATTATCCTCGCCCGCAGTTCGTATCGCGGCATGCCGGGATCGGTCTCTACGCGGCTTTTTTTGTCTTTATTCTGGACATTTTTCGGTTATAGTTCTTGTGAGGTCTTTTTTTTTCACTCTGCCCGCCATAGGCCCATCTTTAGAGTTTTTTGTAAAATATGGCAAGATTTTTCCATTCTGATTTTGCAAGTAGCATTGCCACGCGCCACGGGGCAGCTCTTATTTCCTCTTTCTCTTCTTTCTTCCCCCCCCTTCTTTTCTCTCTCTCTCTCCCCTCTCCCCCTCTCTCCCCCTCCCTTCTCTTCTTCTCCTCTCTCTCTCCCCTCTCTTCTCTTCTCTCTCTTCTCTCTCTCTCTCTCTCCTCTCGGGCTTCCGAGTCCATAATCTCCTAGGATTCCCTCAGTTAATGCTTGTCGTTTTGTTTTGGGGATTTTCCTTTCCCCTTTTCTCCGGCCTTATCCCCTATGTCTTCATGCAAATTACAAAGATCTGGGCGAATTGTTTTTGTTTCAGCTATGTAAAGTGGGTAAAAATCAGAGAGCAAAATTTTTTGGAAGAATATCTTTTTTTGGACAAAGTTCTCGTTTAAAAATTCTCTTTCCAAAAAAAAAAAAGACTAAAAAAAAAAAAAATAAAAATTTATAAAAACTTGAATATCAATTCTTAAATTTTCAGGGGAAATTAATTGATACTTTGTTTCTAAAAAATTTTCCACGGGAATTATAGTTGTTTACGTTAACATTCCAAATAGTGGTATTACAATAAAAATCCCCTTTTTTATTTTGCTATCATCATCACATTATTGTTTTTTTTCCCTTATCATTATCATTATTATTTTTATTTCTTATCTTTATTATCATTACCATATTATTATTTTTTCTAATCATTATTATTTTTTTATCTTTATATCTCATCCCATTAGTATAGTTGTGTAGGTAGTAGTGATATCACATTATTATTATTGTTACTAATCATTAATTCCCATCATTTTCATTACTTTTCCTCCCATTATCTCATTACAATCATTATCATTATCTTTTTATTATCATTTTTACTAATCATCATTATAATTTTGTTTGTTATTTTTTTTCATTATAAATTAGCTTGTATTACTACTACTGCAAATTTTTTCTAGATCATCATCATCATCATTATTTTATTATTATTATTATTATTATTTTATTATTATTATTTATTATTATTACTATTATTTACTTATTATCTCATTCTTTTACTTTTTTTAAAATTTTTATGCTATAATTATGTTTTATTTTTATCATTTTGATCCTTATCATTGTGTCAAAAACATTATTATAAAAGCAGTAATATCATATAAAAGAGTTAAAATGAAAAATGTTACTATTTTATTATCCCCCTCTCATTGTATTATCAGTATTGTTTTAAATTTTCATTATTTTTTTTGTTTTTAATATTGTCACGTTTATTTATTATCTTTGCTGTTTTATAAATATTATAATGATTAAAATTTTGTCATTATGTTTCTTTCATTTTCATTTTCATTATATTGTTTTTTTTGCACTTTTTTTTTTGTTTCTTTTTACTATAACTGTTATCTTATTATTCCATTAATATCACCGTCATTATAATAGTTATTTTTATTATTGTTTCACATTTTTTATTATCATTATCTTTTTTATCCCCACCCATCATCATTTCAGTGTTATTATTTTTTTTTATTTTATATCATTATTATCTTACATTATTATTATTATCATTTCATTTTCATAATTTTTATTATTGCTATTATCATTATCATATCACTATTTTTATAGTAGTAGTAGTATAATTAATATTATTATTTTTTTTATTATTTTTTATTATTATTTTATTATTATTTTTTGTTATTTTTACTACTATTTATATTATGTTATCTTATTCTTATCATAATTTATTTAATTTTAGTTTTATATTTATTATCTCGTTAAATCTAATTTGATTGATTTATTTTTTTTTTTATATCATTTTTATTGCCTTTTAATATCATTTTTATCATTACTTTTTTATTATTGTTTTAAATCATTATTTAACCATTGTTTTTTGTCATTATTATCATTATCTTTGATTTTATTATTGTCATTATTATCATTTTTACGTAATTGTCATTCCTGTTTTTTCCCTTATTGTTACTTTCATTATCTTTATCATAGCAGTATAGTTATCATTACCGTCATTATTAGTACATTAAATCACTATTTTTTTATTTTTATTGTTATCATTATTATTATTACTCTTATATTATTTTTATTATTTTATTTTATCATTTTTTTATCTTATTATTTTTTTTATTATTTTTATTATTATTTTTATTATTATTATTTTATTGAAAATTTTATTATCATCATCCACATCATTTTTATTATCATCATTACGAATATATTTTTATTATTATTATTATTATATTATTATTATTTATTATTATTTTATTAATTTGTTTTTATGTTTATTATTATGATTTTTATCTTTCTCATTATTATCATCTTTCCCCATTCATTATTACATTTATTATTACCATTTTTTGTCAAAGTCTTACCATCATTAGTATTAGTATTATCGTTATAAAATTTACTTTCTTTTATTACTATTATGATTATTATTATTATTTTTTTTATTTTTTTCTGTATCCGGATATTCTGTTACCCTTATTTTCGTCACATCATACTCAAAATTTATACCCCTTGTCATTAGAATTATTATTTTTATGTGATTATTACTTGGGATTATATATCATTGTTCTTTTTTATTTCTTTATATTTTTTGTTTCAATTATTTTTAAATTATTATTTATTTTCATTTTTATCGTCATCATTTTGTTTTTATCAATATTATATTTGCTATTTTTTAAATTTAACTTTATCATTTTAGTAGTACCATTATCTGATCATATGAAATTTTTTGTCATCATCATTAACCGTTTTTAACTTTCTACCATTATCATCGTTATCCCTCGTTTTTATTCTATCATTTCATCTTACCCTTTTTACATTTCCCATAACATCACTACTGTTCCCATTATTGTCTGATCTGTCAACATTATCACTAAAATCATCGCAACTTTATTAAAAAATCATTCCCTTTCACAATATTAGAACTGCTTTCCCCAAGTATTCCGCCAGAGTTTATAAACAAAGCAACGGGACCGCGGCGCCTCATTGGCGTTTTTACCCCGGGGGAATCTAAAATTGGGTTTCAAAAAATCAAAAATTACCGGCATAAAACTTTTCCGCTCGCCCAACCCGTGACCTCAATGAGATCTTGAACACCAATAGTAAACTTCGAGGAAAAGTATAATCGGGGGATTTCACGGTTTAAATTTAAATGTTACCTCCCCCACCTCGATTTTCTCTGTTTCCCTAAAAAAATTTTGGCTGGAGAGCGAGTCGCAGGGCGGTTCCATGAAGTTTGGGTTTTTCCTGCAAACCCCCAAAAACCTTCTTCACAGACGGGAAATTAGTAATTGTAATAAATTTAAATTAACTATCCGCACTAACCTTTACCCAACCCGCCTTTACGGATCCCCAAAGCATGCTTCATAAAACGCATGTCTATTTATTCGAAACAGGTGATTTGGGGAAGTAGTCGAGGGAACCAAGGGGTCCCCGAAACAGAACTAAAGAAAAAAACAAAAAGGGGGGGAAACCCTCGATCCCAGAGCCAGTTTTTCTGACGTAGAAAGTTTTGATTCCATTCTCGGGGCCCGTTCGGGTTGCTCCTCTCTAACCAGATGAGTAAATTCTAGCAAAGGACATCGGGTGCCCCTCTGTCTACTAGGCTTTAGGACCAATCTTGGGCCGGGTTTTCTAAAAACCCGGGAGCCCCAGGGGGCGCGCTCAAAAGGAGCCCCGTCACGCCACTTAGGTGCACTTAACCAACAGCGGCGTACTCTGAGGGGAAGTTGGTGTAATTCGGGAAATTAATGCCCCCGATAATAGTTTGATGTTGCCTTTCTCCCAAAAATAAAAAAGGAATGGAACAAAATACTCAAAATGTGAAATGTTGTTTTCCTTTTTTCGATATCACGTCGAACTGTTAAAGTAACCCCCGGAATGATAAGGGTGGAAACTAGGTACAGCGCTTTAAATAAAAAAAAATGATTCTTGTTCACCCACTCAGACACACACAAATACGCATGTGGGTTACTTTCATTGTATATGTGGATTTGTGTATGTACATCTCTCTCTCTCTTTTCCTCTTTATATTTTATATATGTGTGTGTGTGTGGGGGGTGTGGGTGTGTGTGTGTGTGGGGGTTTGTTGTGTGGTGTGTGTGTGTTTTTGTATGTATTTGTGTGTGTATAAAAATTTTAAAAATTAAATATATAAAATATTATATATATAATATAAAAATTATATATAAAATTTGTTTTTTATATACATATTTACTAACATATATGTGATGTGTGTGTGGGTGGTGATTTGCATATTTTTAATATTATATATATATATATAATATAAATTTATATATATATATATATATTTAAAATTTTAAATATATTTATATACTTTAATATGTGTCTTGTGTGTGTGTTTTTAATTTATATAAATATTATTATATATAATTATATATTATATATATATATATATATTATATATATAGCATATTCATATATATAGCAAGATCCCCCGGGGAACGACAGCCCCCCCTGCTGATGAGGGGGTTCCTCATTCTCGAAAGAACATCCCGGGGGAAGACCCAAACCTTTCGTGTTGTACCCAAAGTCGTTAAGCCCATAGTAAAATCAAAAGGGTCCCAAAGCCGCCAAGAACTCGGGTTCGTTTCCATCATCGACGGAGTCGGGGAAACCCAGGGCCAAAACTCCCCGACTTCCCCAAGGATGAGCCTCCATTTTCCCGGGGTTACGCCGGTCCTGGCCCACCCGTTTTCCGCGTGTAGCAAGACAATTTGGTGAAACCCCTCCACGATCCCGCATAGCCCAAAAACGAATCCTTGCTCGTCTCAACCGGAGCTCCCTGATCTTTTACGACCAAACGTCAACCTCCGGGAGGGAGAGGTCCCCCAACGAACGAGGTCCAGGATCTTGGCTTGTCGCTCTCAAAACAAGCCAATCCGCCTCCCGCCCTTCACAAACTCGCACGAATGCCCCCCGAGAGGACAAGGACTTTCCGCGCACATCAATTTACCCTTTTGGGCCCCGTTGCCCCACACGCAACGCAGTAGGGGTCGGTTTTTTATACTCAAGATACCGAGGGACCCAGCACCAGAGAAGGAAAAAAACGGGTCGGGCCCCGTTGAAGGTAGCAAAAATGCCCCAGGAGCAGGGGAGAATTTTAACTTAAAATTAAAAACCTTGGGAGGGGTCGCCCGTAATACCTTGTGGAAACCTGGTGTCATCGTCCCCACGACCACTGGTGCCGGGACTTACAGGCCCGGGAAAAATTAAACTAAGGGGTTTCCCCCCCTTGATGTCCCAAAGTGGCCCCAGAGCCCCCTTGAACCCCGGGGTGGGTGAAGGGGGAGTGTTGGAAACCTCCTGAAAAAGGGCTCCCTTTTACACCTTGCCCTCACTTTCCCCCAGTCGAGAAAACTAGAACCTTAGTCCCGCAACCACACATTCACAGCGGGGCCCTCCCGCCGAATCTGTGCCTCGGGGGGCTCCCGGTTTTCCCTGGAAATGTGCTCTCTTCGGCGTCCCCCACATCGCCGTTTCTGGCGGTGGATCGGTGTGGTTTTGTTCTGTCGGGGGTGCCTGCCGTTCGGCACGAAAAAAAAACCGCCCGCCCATCCCTCGGCGGCCACACCCGGGTTTCACTGATTTTCCCTCCCGCACCCCACGCACTCGGAAAACTCATGCGCAGTTACCTGATGGTAGGAACACCAGCGCGGGGTTCTCGAGTGGGGGACAGGAAAACAGCCAGAGGATCAATGGAGGGGGAAACTCTGGGGGTCGACCCTCTCGAGGAGTAGAGGGCGAGGTTTAGGGTCGCCTCGCTCGAAAAACGACCAGGGTTTCTCTACCCCCCGGGATAGTGCCCATGGACCAACTTTTTTGGGGTGCTTCGACCCCCCGGTAAAGTGGCTGATCCCCACCAGCAGGAGCTTTTTCCCGCAGCCCGGGGGGAGTCCCCGGAGAAAAATTTTCCGCATCAAGGTTCAGCTGGACCAAGTTTTACCCCGGATAACGCGCATACCTTGGTAAACCATATCTGACCGGGAAAAGTCCCTAGGGAAGTGTCGTTGAGTACGTACGACCCCAAATGCCGTAATACTCCACGACGAGCCGTTCCCCGGGGACGTTGTCGAAGGGTCTCCTTAAACTCGTCCCCCGGTCCCTTTCCGTCGAAGACTGGGGATTAATGACAAGTCCGCCGTCCCCCTGCAGTAGCACGGGGGGCAGGTCAGAGCCCCTCCCTCCCTTTGGGTGGGCCGCTCAACGTGTCGCAACCAGGTTTTCCAAATCCTGATTCCTCCGAAGGGGCTGGCTTTTGGGGCCCTCCGCCGGTAAGGCGGGATCGGGTCGGTAGGTTATGCCCCTTTCCCGCGGACGGGGTTGGCGGGGGTTCCTGAGACGATGGTCCGTCTGACCGCATGCACCCCCGCTTCCCCTGCGATGCAGAGGGGGGCAGCTGGGGTCGGCGTGGGAGGTTCAGATGCCCTGGGGCCCCGTAAACACACGATATTTGGGGTACTGCCCCCTTCCCGGGGTTTGAAAACCGGGGATTGAGCCCCTCAAAAATCCACCACTCTTCTACATCGAGAGCAACAGGTGGGCACGGGGGGCCCAACCTTTTCCCCGGTCAGGACTGAGCTTTCTGCTCGAGGAAAATCCGGACCCAAGGGGGGTGTTTGCAGAGGAAAACCAGGGCTCATTAGTGGGTTCTCCCAGGGCGCTATTCTGACGGGGATTTCTCGCCCCAGCACTTACTCTGCAACCTTTTTACTTGGCTTGCTGGACTTGCACAAAGGCTTGACCGGCACTTTATAATGAAAAAAAACTGTTCTACCCCCGCTGCCCACCAAAAAAAAAGTTTTACGGGGCGTAGACCCCCTAGACTTCAATGTGTCGGTTAGTTCGGGCTCAACCGAAATGCAGGTTATTAGGGAAAGATTTGTCTGCAGTGAAAGATGTAATCCAGCCTACGGCACCTGCCCCACCCATTAGTAGGTTCGGGAACCGTTTTGTTGTGTTGGGGGTGTGGGTTTTGAAAAAAGGGTGGAAAAGGGAAAATACAGGGTGTATGTGCTGAATGTTGGATGGTAAATGTGTAAAAGTGAAAAAGGGGATAGCGTGGTGAGCGTCTGCGTGGACGGTTTGGAAGAAAATCAAGATCATAAAATTCTTTCCCCTTCCCTTCAGTTTGAGCTCCACCCTGGGTGGGAACCCATATAGCAAGTTATGGCTGTTCTGAGTATCGCTTAATAACTCGATTCATCTAGCCTTCTTACAGCCTTTTAGGGGTTGCGAGATAGGTAACCAGCAATGTGCTGCTAAGGAGCCGAGCCCAAAAATAGTTTTAAGCATTCAGCTTAGTCTGAAACCAAAATTAAAATGTCGAAATTCTTTGTTCTTTGAATGGGGGCCGAGGAAAACTCTACTGTAGTATGATATTTATTTTTTGAGCAAATCCACTCATTAGGGAGGTCTACAGGAAATTTGTCATGGGGAAAAGTTTTTAGATGCGTACATCACCAAATTTTATCACAGCGGGGGTGATGCACGTGAAAGCCCACCAAAATACCAAAGATATTACCAAGGGAAATTTTACCCTAAGTTGGGTCCCAACTCCTTAATATTTTTTTAAACGAGTGTGCCCGAACACATATAATCCCTAATTAACAAGTTAAATTTTCCCAAACCCAAAATGGAGATTAACTGTGAAAAAAAAAAACAAAACAAACTATGTGATAAACCCGCATAAAAACATTTGTAAAGAAAAAAAAAAATATTTAGAAATACAGTAAGAGACATAATTTAAGGGGGAAGGCCAAAATAGAAGAAAATAACGCCAAAGGGACACAAGATCACAGACTGCCGACACCCACAAGGTCGGGCAGGTATCAAGACAAATCAAGATAAAGTAAAGAAGTAAAAAATAAAAAAAGCCCTGAAAAATATTTTGGGCGAGACTTAAAAAGAATAAAATAAGCCTTCCTCCAGGGGTACGGTCCTCGAGCGAGGGAAAGGGAAAATAATAAAGACTTAGTTTAAAAACAAGGAATGACACCTGAGGTAGGGGTCCTCAAACATGTTCCTTCGTGTGAAGTGGTCTTTTTATCTCTGACACTTTAATTCCAGAGTGCAGCTTTGGGACAGAGAAAGAGTGCACCCCACGATGATAAAGTGGTGTCACACGCCCCTAGTCCAAAAGAGACCAGGGGTCCTTACACACAACCACTAAAAAAACACTTTTCTTTGGGAGCAAACTCGGCAAATCCTGGCTCGAAACGAGGTAAATCCAAAGAATAAATCCAAAGCGAGAATGGGACCAAGTACACACACAAATCAGGACCCCAAATGTCTTCCCCCCACAAAAAATAGGGGTTTTAACCCAAAAGACCCTCAGGCCTGCCCCAGGGATGGCGCGAACGAAAAAAAAAAGCAAAGAACCCCCAACCCCCATAGTTCGGGGAGTCAAACAACCAAAAAACCCCAAAAAACCGAAAAAAGAGAGAGGAAAAAGAAAAAAAAACTAAGAACAAAAAATGTAACCCCCTTACCCTCTCAGGGGGTTTCTACACACTTTAGAAGGAAAGGATACTGGAAAAATGGTAATTAAATTTCGCGAAAAAATATACATTTGGGCTGTAAAAATCACAGTATGGGACTTGGGAAATAAAAAAATCTTTTATTTTTCTCGGGGAACTTCAACACCATCCAAGTAACGGACTTGGGTTTTGAATAGTTCGTTTGTTATTTTTAAACCAGATCATATTATTTCTTACACTGCCCGCCTCGTTGGTGGAAGCGGAGCCCGGGCGTCTCATCCAAGTCAAAGGCAGCATTGCAGAGTTCCCCACGCCTTTGTTTCCCTGGGAGAGAAGGCAGGCATGTGGCATGGTAAAAAACCCGGCCTCAACCGGCGCCCGAGGACGATGTATCCCCGGCGAGTCGACCTAGAGTCGGCGGTGCGCAGCCGACACACATAAAAAAAAAAAATAATATAAAAAAAAAAAATACCACCACACACACCCACAACCACCAAAACACACACACACACACACACACACACACACAAAACACACAACATTATATAGATAAATTTTTACACATTTCATAATTTTAATAACACTGCACATTGTGTGTGTGTATAAAACAGACACACACACACACAACACACACATATAAAATATAAAATATAGAAGAAGATAATAATAGATATAGGGATGATAACAAAAATATCCCAAAAATAAATACCCTATATAATAATAAATATAATTTAAAATAAATACACCAAGTCTAAAGTATTTATATATAATTTATATTATATATAATTTATAATATATATAATATATATACACATATCCACACCACACACAAAACACACCATATTTTTAATTTATTTTATTAAATATATAATATAATTTATATATATTTATATTTAAATATATATAATTTAAAAATTATAAACCCCCACCCCACCCCCACCACCCACAAACCCCCACACACCCCCCCCCCAACACACACACACACACACACACACACCCCAAAAACACACACACACCCCCCCTTTTATATATATATATATAATATATTATATATATAATATATATATATATTTATTTATATATTTAATTTTTAAAAAAAAAAAAAAGATTAATACACAAATCCACTATACTAAAATCTAACACACTTACTATTTGTTGTTCTATTTTAAAATCCCTTTTTTTGTATTAACCTTACCTATTTCCCCCGTTATCATTCCCGGGGGACTTAACATTCGACGTGATATCGAAAAAAGGAAAACAACATTTCACATTTAAAGTATTGAATTTCCTTCCTTTATTTCGTGGAGAAAGGCAACATTAAGCAGTTTCGGCGCATTAATTCCTGAATTCCCCAACTTCCCTCGAGAAATATATCATAAATACATACGTTTTTATAATAATATATATATAATATATATTATAATAAAAATATATATTTATAAGTGTGTGTGTGTGTGTGTGTGTTTAATGTATATATTTCAGTAAAGTTGTAAAATCGGGGTTTTTTCCACGAAATCCCAAAAAAATTCCCAGTAAATTCATTGAAATCATTGATCCACTGGGGTTTTTCGTAAATTTACTGAAATATCCAAAAATTTCCCGAAATCCCGGGAAATGCTATCCTTCCCTTTACACTATCTTTATTGGAGGGCCCTTCAGTAAGACTATGAAATCGGTAAAAAATTTTTTTGAAAATTTTTTTTTTTTTTAAATTAAATCCCCACGGGGTTGCTTTATATTGGAAATGGCACCCCTTTCGCATCTTTTGGCCCCCAAAAACCGGGAATGGAGAATCGATTTTCCCTGCGCCCTTTTGTTCTCCAAACGGGGCAAACCCTCGTCATTTTTTCTCGACGCCCGCTTTTATCCAGGGCAGGGGGCGCGAATTGTCTTTTTTTCCCACTGTTTGCCCCCAGGGCCCCGCACCCCCCTTAAATCCCCCTTTAAAAAAGGGTTGCTGCCTAATTTCAACCTAAACAGGGGCTTTCCCCTCCGGGCCGAAAAGTCTCCTCGCTTCCCCCATCCTCCTTTTTTTCTCCCTTTCATAGCCCCCGCCAACCCTCCGACCTGATCTAAACCTCCCTTCGTTTCCCGTTCGTCTGTCCTCACTGCCCCCGTTTATCGCTTTTGCCTTTCCTCTCTCGTTTTTTTAAATGCCCCCCCCTTTTCCCCTTTCCCTTTCTAAAATTTGTAAATTGTTTTTAAAAAGTCCCTTTAAAATCATGGGCCTGTCCATAAATGGCTTCTGAGAATACTAAAGGGAGTTTTAAAAGAGTGAGCTGTTCGATTTTTATGAAAAAACCAAGAAATATTTTTTACTGAGTACTACAGAAGGGAAATAGACAGTTTTTAAATGTTCATCAGAAAAATAGTCAATGCGGATTTAAATTAACTATTATTTTCTTTCCAAGAATTTATTTTTTTTTTATTTGTTGAAAAATCCCTGAGATATATTATTTTTCATTACAACTAATTTCTTACGGGGGAAACAGAGACTCCGAGTAATCTGTTTATTTTTTCCCATGAAAAAAATAAAGCATTTGTAAGGACTAAAATCATTTTTGTTTAAACACCCCACAACTTTTTTGACAATTCATGCAGACTGACAGAAAATTTTTTTTGTAAGCATGGGTATACATGATCAAACTGTGGTTCGCATTTTTTTGTAGTAACTGCTGCCCCAAAAACCTTTGCCACTGATTTCCTTTTAAAAGGCAGAAAATAAGAAAAATTTTTTGCCCCAAAAAATAGGGGAAAATTGTATTTTTTCGGGAATTTAAATCCCCTTCTATTTCTTTTCAGTTTATGAAGTTTTTCCAATGTGGTGACGGGGAAAAGCTTAAAACAAAAAACAAAAAATTTGAAATTGAGCCCCCCCCTTTATTATGAAACCTCGGGAGGGACTTTTGACGCCCCATAAAACGCTCATATTGCAACAGAAATGGGGCGTGACTGCATGTTTTAAGGAGTTCCCAACAAAATATGCCAACATCAAAACAAAGGCCTTGGAGCTCCTCAAAATCACTGTGTGGGGAAATGTCAGAAAAAAAGGAAAAGCCCAAATGACCAAAGGGTGTTGGGGGTGCGTCCTATCCCCCCAGCCAAAAAATTGGCATCTAGGGGGCCCGGTTTTATTTGACCCGACATGGGAATCAATGCCACACTTCCAACTTTAAAAAATCATGGTGTACCAAGACCATCTAAACCCAAAATTTTGGGACCCCTTCGCCCTTCCCTTTAAACCAAAAGTGCTGCAGAGGGGTTTTCCTTCCAGCTTGTAGATAGTTTTTTTTTCCCATGGGGGCCCCTGTTTTTCTTCAAAATGAAAAAATGGGTTTAGAGGGTTTACATTTCCAAAGGGGGATTACGAGCTAAAAGAAATATGGGGCCCCACCATGGTTTATCAGAACCCCGTATCGACAATGTCAGGGTTCTGTGGAACGTGCGGATGGTGATATTAAGATATGTTTTGTTTTTCCTGGCTTCAGACAATAATTCACAAGACTGGGAAATTGGTATCGAGTTTTTTCCCAAAAATTTTAAAAAAACTCCCATTCAGGGATAAAGTGCTCTCAATACTCTGCTATGTTTGGGTTTTGAAACCAGAGTTGGCCTGACCCTTTTTCACCTCTACCCACAAAAAATTGTCTCAAAGGGTTTGGGGAGGGTCTCATAGCTTTTTGAAGGAATATGCAACCAAAAACAAAGGTTTTTGCTGCAAGTTTAAAATGGTTTTAGTGACCCTAGCGAAGCAAATGCAAAATGACAAAATGATTTATTGACCCTGAAGTGGGCTGAGGCCTTTCGTTGATGGGCCAAAATTTTTCAAACTCCCCCAGATACTTCAAGGGTCAAACCCAAATCCAAATTCAAAACTTTTAAAGGGGAAACCCTCAGAGGGCAGGGGATCTAAGCTGAGGAATAGTCAAAAGTGTCGCTTAGACTTTAAAGTTGGTGAGTCTGGTGACAAAAGTTTCCGGGGCCCCAATTTCCCGCTTGGATTGTGGTAGAGGAGATCAGCGGAAAATTTCCCCGGGGTTTTTTTTTCAGCAGGGTTTTGGGGAAAAAACCAGTATAAATCGGGGGGTGTGAAGTCGGGTGGGTTTTAAAGGGTCCCCGGGTTTTTTGGAAACCAGTTTTTTTCCCCCCGCCCCCACGTTTACCTGACAAGAAAAATAACGTAAAACAGGATACTGCAGTGTCCTTTCGGAATTGCTATTGGCAACTGCAGGGATGGTCAGGGTTTCACTAGATGCAAAATGTAGTGAAACTGAATAAATGTTCAACTAAAAATGTAAGTGTTTCAAAAACTAAACGAAAAGGTAACTCTCGGGGGCCATGGAATGTCCAAAGTGCTAATAAAAACCCGATTGGGTTGGGAAAAACGTCGGTATCCCCAAAAGGGAATGTAATGAATTTGTTATTTATAGAGCAATAATGTATTTTTTTATGAATGAACAAATGTAGGGTGTTATGAATGTTTATAGATATGTGTTTGTCATGTTTTTTATTAGGACTAAATAATGGATTTTTTTAAATAGTTTTAATCCGAAAGACGCTCCTTGTGAAGCAGTTCTATTAATGTTATTAAGGACAATTATTGCAGGTCATATTCTAACCCTTCCCCATCCAACATCATCCGACACATGTGAAAAAGATCGAAAAAATAATTTTTATGAAATCCCTGACCTCCCCAATTCAGAATTTCGTGAATTTCCTAGATAGTTCAGTAAATTCACGAAACCACCGAGGGAAACAGTGATTTCATGAATTTACTGAAAATTTTTTGGGATTTCGTAAAATCCTGATTTCACAACTTTACTGTACCAAAATAATATAAAAATAAAATATATCTATATATATATATATTATATATATATAAAATATATATATATATATATAAATATATATATATTATATATAAATATATATATGCAAAATATAAATATAATATATATATATATAAAATATATATATATAATATTATATAATATAATAAAATATTATATATATTATATATATATATTAAAATAATATATATATATAAAATATATTATATTATATATATATATAATATATAAAATATTAAAAATTATATATATATATATATATAATATAATATATAATATATATAAAAATATATATATATATATATATATAAAATATATATTATAAAATTAATATATATAAATATATCTATAAATATAATATATATATATATAATATATAAATAAAATATATTAATATATAAAATATAATATAATATATATATATATATATATATATATATAATATATAATATATATATATATTTTAAAATATATATATATATAATATAATATATATATTATATATATATAAAATATAATATATATATATATATAATTAATATATATATATATATATATATAATATATATTATATATATATATAATTATATATATATATATAATTTTATATAAAATTATATATAAAATATATATATATATATATATATTATAAAATAATTATAATATTAAAATATATATATATATATATATAAAAAAAAAAAAAAAAAAAAAAAAAAAAAAAAAAAAAAAAAAAAAAAAAAAAAAAAAAAATATATAAAATAATTATATATATATATAATTATATATAATATATTATAAATATAATTATATATATAAAATATATAAATAATATTAATAAATTATATATAATATATAAATTTAATATATATTAATTACATAATATAAAATATAATATATAAAATATATATTTTTTATTTTAAATTTTATATATAAAATATTATATATTATTATATTTATATAAAAAATATATTTATAATATATTTATATTATAAATATTATTATTCATAATTATTTAATAATTATAATATATATATATATTTATATATATTTTATTATATAATTATATATAATATTTATATTATATATTTATTTTATATTTTTTTAATTTATATAAAAATTAATGATTTTTTTTCCTTTTATTTATAATATAAAAAATTTTATTTTAAAAATTTATTTAATTTACACCCCCAAACTATTGCGGCTAAATTGTCACAGGGTCAAAAAACCAATTTACGGTTTAAAAAAAAAACCACCACGAAAGGGTGCCCCCAAAAAAAATCTGTCACGAGGCAGTGAAACAAAAACCATTAAGTCACGAGGCATGACAAAAAACACACACTACTGTCCGGGCAGTGAACACAAAACACACATTAATGTACAAGGCATAAACAAAAACCACACTACTGTCACGAGGCAGTGAACACAAAAACACCCCCTAGTCACGAGGCAGTGAACACAAAACACACATTGTCCGAGGCTGAACAAAAACCCTACTTTCACAGGCATAAACACAAAAAAAACACTACTGTCACGAGGCAAAAACAAAACCCACACTACTGTCACGGGGCAGTAAACCAAAACACCCTACGTCACGGGGCAGTAAACAAAAAACACACTACTTCCCGAGGCAGTGAACACAAAACACAAACTACTTCCGGGGGGCATAAACCAAAAACCCACTACTGTCACGGGCGTAACACAAAAAACACCTACTGTCAAGAGGCAGGAACCAAAAACACCACTATTACGCCCCGGCAACCCTACGCAACGCTGGGCTTTTTCGGCACATAGTTGCGCTCGATTTCGTCCGGCTTTCCCCTTTTTTTCTTTCCGTTCGAGGAGGAAACGGATGTTGACGTCGTCGACCCCCCGGGTGGCTTCGAAAACTTTTAAGTACCCCACACCCCCCGGGCCTCTCTGCCGTGTTCTGTATAAATTTATATGGTCCCTAAAAGCAAAAAATATTGACATATTTTTTGAAATCGTTATTATTTTTCACCATTTTTCTTCCTTTAAGTAAACGAACTTATTCACGTTAAAGTTTACGAAAAATGCCCCTTACCGAGGGTTTGTGGAGAGGGTATTTACCCCAATCTTCGTATTTTCATCAAACCAGGGAGACTCATACCCCCTCTCTTTTTTGGCTGCAGAGTACAAGACCTTTTCCTTGTCTTCCCTCGAAACGGGTGCCGCGTTTCTCTGAGTTCCCACCCTCCCTTCTTATTGTTTGTTCCTGGGAAAAGGGGGGACATTATTACCCCATCTTTACGGTGATTTCCTTTTATGTTTATTTGTTACGTGTGCCTCACCCTGATTTTCATTTACAAAAAGTTATTTTAAAAATAAAACATTTTATCCACTCCACACATCAGCTCGTTTTTAGTCATTGGGTGGTTTGCCCAATTAACATTCCGCCTCATTCAACTTACTGAAACCTTGTTTCTTCCATTTCCTTTTTTCCTTCCTTCCTTCCCTTTCCCTTTATTTTTCTTTCCCCCCCTTACATATATATATATATAAAATATATAATATATATATTATATTATATATTATTATATATATATTAATGTGTTGGGATATAAAAAATAATATTATTTTTTTTTTATTAATATTATATTATAATATAATAATTATATATTAAAATAATATATATTAAGGGGCTAATTTAAAATTCTATTTAAGTCATAAAACCTCTTTCCCCACCCTCCTCCACCCAGGAAATTTCTCGCAAAGAGCAACCTGATGGGCAGGGTCTCCACAGGGGAAAGGCAGGGGGCCCAATGGTCATTTCGATTTGGGTTTTTACAAATAACACGTCCCAGTAGTCTTATAGTGCAGCCCTCATTGAGACACGGTTCTGCCACCTGTAAAAAAGGCAGTATCAGGCCTTAAAGACAGTACTTTGGGCCTTCTGATAGTACCCCAAAAATCTAATGCTGTTGTTGATAAAATTATGGCTCCCGTTTCCGCCATCTGTCTGCTGATTTCTTGGGCTGACTGCCCAATATATGGATATGCTACCAATACAAAGCTCTCTGGTCGACTTGGGCGACTGAACGGTTCCCCTAAAAGGTCCCAAAATCCGAATCTTGGTCTTGGTCCAGGGGGACCTCTAGGCCCCATTCTAAAAGCTCAAGCCCCAAACCAGGGGTCGGATAGGTAACAAAATCATTGTCAAAATCAAGGTCTGAGACCTGCTTGGGTAGTACCCCTTTCCCATTACCAGGCCATACAGGTGTTAAAAGTGTTGGTGAAAAAACACCTCACCCATGAATAAAAATTTTTACAGCCCCCCCACACTTTACGCATTTTAATACCGGTATTCTTGCTAATTGGCCAAAAAAACTTCCCTAACGATTCACGTACTCGATCAAAAAACCCCTTGAGATCAATGTAACTCCAAACCCCCCACAACCAAATTCAAAAGGGGTTTCACATTTCTCAAAAACGCTATATTTATTCTATTTTGGGTTGCCCGAAGTGAAAACCAACTGCTCCCTCTATGGGGCCTTATGGTGGTCACGAAACCGTTTCAGAGGAAAGTGGGCGAAACTTTGCCTGGTATGCTGGCAGTGTAAACCCCGGGAGTTGCTACGGTCCCCCAAAATCCCCTTTCCCCCTTCCAAAAGGGATGACCCGCCCCTCAACAGGTCGGGGAAAGATACCAATTCCAATGGGGATGAAAACTGCTGCAGCCTCGACCAAAAAGTTCCCCCCCAGCCTTTAGAAATTTACAGGGGGTATCACATATGCCCGCGGCTTTCCCACACTTACTTGAAAATCACCCTCCTAAACCTCCCTTAGTTTGGGGGTTCCTCATTGTGGGTGGGTCCGGCAAGGGGTTTTTGATATCACTTGCATCTAAGCTAAATGTTGGGGGTCTACCCCGGTACACTCCAAATAACCAAATTTTCCAAAGGGCCAACATGATCTGAAGATGATCTGTCCATCCATGAGCGACTGCAGTCATCTGCGAGGAGGGCTTAGAGTTCGCCTTCTCAGGGTTTTGTAGGCAGGGAGAAGGTCATTTACCCAAAAATGGCCTTCAACTTTTTTCAGGGTTCGACTTATAAAAAAAAAATTAAAAAATCAGAACGGGCAAGGTCCTGGGGAGGGGGCCCACTCTCCGGGGCGTCCTGGGGACGCAACTCATCCGGCGGTCCTGGGGGCGACGACTCACCGGGACGTCCTGGGGGCGACGGCTCCCCCGGGGGGGGTCCTGGGGGAGGCGACGGCTCCTCCCGGGCGACTCGGCAGGTAGCTCTTCCGACGCCGATCTCACCATATCCTTGGGGGGGGATCCCCGCCAAATGGGCTTTCGGGGGGCACATCCCCCACCCACCAGTTTTCCAAGCGGGCTCAACGCGGCTAACTCCTCCGCTTATGTCAACGCTGGGGTGGTGTTATGTCGGCTGGGGCTCCCTCGAAACCCCGCCTGTTTCTTCCCACGGCCGTTCCCCGGAGTCTCCCTTTCCTTTCATCCGTCTTGCCGACAGGATTCCCCCTGCGAGGGTCCTTGGGGAGACGGGAAAGATCCAGGGGGCACTCCGTGGCATCGCTCGTCTGGCCAACGTTCTACTCCCGGGGCTTGATTTCCCAGACGCGTGCTCCCCCGCGTAAAAGGGCCAAGAAGGCCAAAAAGGGGGACCCACTTTTTTCCATAGCCTTGCTCTGGCCTTCTGAACCTGTCCTCTTTTTCAGTTCCTGCAAGCTTCTCTTCCCACACTGCCTCGTATCTCCCGTTTTCCCGGGAGTACAGGGCCACTGCTACTCTATCCTCTCCTGCTCCCGTTTTAGTGAAAAAAAGGGCCTGCCCTTTAAGGCCCAGCAGTTCACTTTTTCCCGACTAGTTCCCCATGGTGCCGTTTTCCATACCGTTGTCTGGCAAGGGCCCAATGTCAGGGTTTTGACTTTAAAAGATATAAAATCAAACGGGCAAGGTCAAAGGGAAAAAACCCAAAGGAACTACAGAAAATTTTTCTAAAAGGCACTAAGATACACTATACATCACATAAATGAAAATATTTACAATCAGGAGGTGGGGGTGGAGAGGATCCGCGGGGCAGGGAAGGTCACATGGCGGAAGGGAGCACACATGTCAGAAGTCAGGGACAACTGCATAATTTTCGGCTGGTGCTCCTTTTATTTGACCCGACGATGTTTACGACATCTTCGTCCCCCCACACGGGAAAACGGCCAATCACGGATGACCTGGGCCCGCCCACTTTGACCGAGTATACATGACGGAAGGTCCAGTGTATGTTCGGGAAGAGATCTCCCCATGCGGTGAGGCGACCAATCACAGGCAAGCTACTGCCACCCCGTGAGCTCCAGTAAACCTCATGAGAAGGACAACAGTGCCCAAGATTCCTGATGAACTGTTCCTTGTCCCTTCTCAGCAGTGTCCGAGCCCTAAACACCAAAGAGCAATGCAAGACCTGATTGCCATTCAGCCGAGCCATGCAACACACTTTAGTGGCTTCCAGTGTCTCCAGGGAGATGGAATTCTGCCTTGCCCTCAGGTGTACACCAGAGGACTCCTGCGCTGCTTCGAGTGCTTTTCACTTGAAGAACTCCCACAGAGCAACTGGATCTGTCAGGTTGTCAAGTTCTGTGAATCGATCAGAGACTGCCATGGTGAACCTATGGGCACACTCCCCCTCCCTCAGTCTGTCCAAGTGAAACACCTTAGAGTGGCCACTGGAGGGATGGCGGGTTCTGAAGTGGACCCACAGGGTAACCACAACCAGCCTATGGTCCGTGCCACAGAAATCGGCACTCCAGTAAACTCTACAGTTCTGGAGGATCCTCCATCACATGCTAACAAGAATGTGGTTGATCTCCTTGGCCACAGTACCCATATTGCTATACCATGTCCAGCGATGTGGGTTGGAGCGCTGGTACTAGGAGCCAGAGGTCCTTATTCTCTGGGACCTAACAAAGGGAAGGAGGCTGTTCTCACTGCTGAGATCAATTCCCAAGCCATTGGAGCTGACAGACATTTAATAGCTAGCTCGATCATAATCGGATACCAATTGAAGTCGCCCAGAACAATGCAAATATCTCGCCAGGGGCAAATGGCTGCCACAGATGAGAGTTTGGCATAGAATGCATCTTTCACATCGAGTTTACAATCATCAGTAGGAGTGTATATAGCAATAAGAGACATGAAGCCAAAAACATGCTTCAGTCTCAATGCCATAATATGCTCATCAACCGGTGTTACCTCAACTACTGAGGGCCGAAGTCGGCTGGCTATGGCTGCTCCCTGGAGGTGATGACCATCACTGCACCCCGACCAGTAGTAGGTGTAACCCACCCATATTGATCATGCCATCGCCAGGTCTTCTCATCTCCGAGAGGGCAGCCCCAATCACTCCAATTCCCTGCTGTAAGGACCAGATGTTCCAAGCGCATACACGAAAAGCTCACATGAGGTTAAGCCTCGGGCAGTCACTCCGGGTGCATGCCACCTCTGCCACTTCCACCAACACTGCCCAAAATAAAATGGTCAGCAGGCTGTGCCACCCCCCTCCGTCTGTTGGGTTCTCTAGGGCTTTGTTCCACAAGCTTCATGGTGGGTTGGCACCTGCTGGGGTGTAAGCAGGACAAGTATCTCTCGTTCCCATCCTTCGCCCCCCTAACGGAAGCTGCCTTGCCGCGGTGGGGGGGCTTGAGGTCCCAATGATCTGGTGAGCCGGACCAGAGGGCTACCCATACTGGAGGGGTCACCAGTGAGGGATGAGACAAAATGGCTTCCTGGTGCACCAAGGCCTATGAGAGGGGATGGTGTACCCACCCCTGGTTCATTCCATCTTGGACCAGGGAGAACTCTCCCACGTGTGTTTGCCGTGCTTGGCATCCTGTATTACCAGGAGACAGGAGTCCTGGAGGTTGAGCGATGCTGCACGCTGCGCCTTGCAGCTAGCAACACACCTCTTTGGTCCTTTATTCTGGTTAGACGGGCGGCTTGATCAAGGCCCGGTCAAGTCAATCGGCTGGTCAAATATGGCTAGGGTCAAGCAGGTACTATTTAGTTGGTAGCGCATAGGTCCCCGCGACTGCCATCAGTACTGTAATAGTGGCTGCGTATATTTCCTCATTACCCCTGTGGCTGTTGGGAGATTTTGAGCCCCAACTATAGCTTCCCCTCGTTGGACTCCATGGTGGGTGGGGGGGTGAGGAAATTAAGAATTCCAATTTGTATGAGTACTACAAATTACAAAGATCTAGCTCTCTCCCTGACGCCTACGCATCCCCGACCATTCCCTCTGGAACATCATGTATTGTCACTTTGGAACCTTTCCAGCTTCCAAAGGGCAGAATGGGAACGTAATGGTCCCGGCTCCCAAACCGTAGAAGGGGAAAAGTCCTCCTCAATCACTAGGAAATCTTCCTGGGCTCCAAACCTAGTAAGAAGGGGAAACAGGTCTGCTACATCATTTTGTGAAGTATCCTAAAATA
>NW_023659471.1:0-15000 GCF_015228065.2 Penaeus monodon
TTTTAATTAAAATAATTATCATTAATTTAATATATCATTATCATTATTATATTATATTATATTATTACGTAATTATTTTATTGCTAATATCATTATTATTATCATAATAAATAATAATAATATAATTATTATTATTATTATTGTTTTATTATATTATTTTATTATTATATTATTATTATTATTATTGTTGTTGTTGTTGTGTTATTATTGTTTATTATTATTATTATTATCATTATTATTATTATTATTTTTATTTTTTATTTCTCATTTATTATTATTATCATTATTATCATTATCATTATCATGCTATTACTAATAATATCATTAACATTATAATAATTATCACTATCATTATCATATTATCATTATCATTATCATATTATTATTGTTATTATTAATGCTGTTACTGTTTCATCATTATTATTATTATTATTATCATGTTGTTGTTCTTATCAATATTGTTATGTTATTATGTATTACAATTACAATATTATTTATTATTATCATTATTATAAAAATACTAATAGTAATTATCATCATTATTAGTATTATTGTTATTTTTATTGTTATTTAATATCATTATTATCATATCATTATTATCAAATTATTATTGTTATTGTTGTATTATTATTTTATTATTATTAATTGATTATTATTATTATATTATTATTATTGTCATTATATCATCATTCTTCTTCTTTTTTACTTCTACTATTACTATTATCATCCGTTATCATTATAATTTCTATAATCTAAATATTATTAGTAATATCATCATAATTACTGTTATTCTCTGATAATGATAATGATATAATAATATATAATATAATGATAATAATAATGATACAATGATAATAATAATATGTAATAATAATTAATAATGATAATATTAATATTATTATTTTTTATTATTATCATTATTATTATTATTATATTATTATTATTATTATCATTATCAAAATTACTATTATTATTATTATTATTATTATTATTATTATCATTATTGTTATTATTATGTTATCATTATATATTATTATTATTATTATTATTATCATATTGTTATTATTATCGTTATTACCGTTCCATCCAACAATATTATTTTATCATTTCTATTATTATAATAATTATTTTTACATTTTGATATTATCATTATTATTGTTATATCTTATTGATTATTATTATTGTTTATTAATTATTAATATTATGATTATTATCAATATCAGCCGTATTTTACTATTATCATTACAGTATATTATTATTTTTTTATTTAAATTATTATTCTTTATTCTTATTCTTATTCTTAATTAATTATTATTGTCATTCTGTTATTATAATCATTTCCATTATTGCACAATAATGCTTCTGTTGTTATTATTATTATCATTATTACTATTATTTTCATTTTATTATTATCATTACCTTATTATTTTTTCTTATTATTATTATTATTATTATTATCATCATCATCATATAATTATTTTATTATTATTATTATTGTTATATTATTTCTTTACTATTATCTTATTATTCTTATTACTATTATTATTTTATCATTATTACCATATTATTATTCTATCATCATTATCATTATTTCTATCTTTCATTATTACACAATAATAATAATAATATAATATAATTGTTATTATTGTTATTATTATAATTACGATTATTATGATTAATTATTATTATTATTATTATTTCTTATTATCATCCTGATTATTATTAATTGTTTTTTATTATTATTATTTATTATTGCATTATTATTATTATTATTATTATCTTTATTTTATTATTCCACCATTGTTTTTATTATCATTATCATCAGCATCAATCATCACGCCGCATCACATCTCATTGTTATACGATTTAATTATCATGATTATTAATATTATTACGATTATCATATATTATTATTATTATTATTCTATTGGCATTACTATTAATTTTTTTATCATTACTAATTAGCCTTTGCATTGTTATCCATAGATTATTATCTTTATTTTATTGATAATTAAATTTTATTATTATTATTATTATTCTTGTTGGTTATTATTATTGTTTATCATTATTATATGTTTATTGTTATTATTATTATTGTTATGACATTATTTTTATCATTGCTAATTTATTATTATTATTACTATCTCTATCTCCATCTTATCGTAATCATTATTTTTGTTATTATCACTATTATCATTTATTATCATTACCAGCATTCTTATTATTAATTGTTATTATTATTTTATTATTATTATTATTACTATTATTATTGCTGTTGTTGGTGTTATTATTATCATTATTTGATCATTAGTAGATAGTAGTAGTACTATGTTATCATTAATCATTATCCCCATCATCAATATTTATTTTGTTTTGTTTCGTTTACTATCATTATTTTTGTTACTAATATAATAATAATAATAATATGCTAAAATGATTGTTTTTGTTGTTTATTTATTGTCATTATTATCACACCATGAATCATTATTAATATACATTAATATCATTTTCTATTATCAATGTTATAATTATCCTTATGATTATTATCTTATTATCATCATTATTATTATCATTATTTTATTACTACTTGTTTATTGTTATCATTATTAATTACTATCGTATCCATTATCATTATTACTGTTATTGTTTAGTAGTAATTACAGTTTAGTTTGTTGTTATTGTTTTATTATTTTTATTTTGATTATTAATCATTTGATTATCATTATTATCATTATCATGGTTTTCCGCACCGCTTTCCTGTCCTTTGTTTTGTGCCAGCACTTCTTGTTCCTCATTCTTTCTTTTATTCCCATTTGGTGTTTGTTCCATACCTATTTCTCACACTCCTCAGTAGTTAATCGTTGTCTTCCTCTCCTTGTCCTTCCACAATGTATCCAGTGAGAAATCAGGTTTTTCTTCCCTTCTTCCTCATATTGTCATAGGAATGTGACCTGTCCTTTCCGATCGTCTTCAAGAGGTTTCTTTCTGCTCCTGCTCTCTTCAACACCTTCATTATTTCCTGCTATGTCCACATTTCAATTGCTTCTACCTCTTCTCCACCTGGTATAGTTCACAAGTCTAACACACTTTTACTTTGTCTCCACTGACAGCTTGCGATCTTTCAGAACGCCTTCTGATTTCTCTGTGTCACATTTCCCATTTTCCGTAATCAAACTTCCCAAGTAGTTCATTTTTTCCCTTGTGGTTATAATAACATCTCCAATGTGTGACTCGCCCTAGGACTCCATTTTTGCTTACCACCAATCATTTCCGTTCTTTCTTACAGTTGATCGTCAATCCTTTGCTCTTCTATATCTTGCCAAAAGGTTCTTTTTCCAACCACACAACCTGTAAACTTCCAATTCTCTTAAGATTGTTTCGCTGTCTAGATTTGACCAAGTCTGGGAAAAAATACCTCCCCTGTCCGCCTCCTCTCTCCTCTTGATGAAGTCACTCATGTCTTGCCAATCCGCATACAAGCAGTCTGCTCCCAATACAAGTTCCTAATCAACCATCTTTTCCACCCATGTCTAAGCTTTCCAACATCTTTAAAAGTTTTTCTGTGTCGTCTCCTTTACAAAAGCTTTGTAGAATCAGCAGTGAAACACACACAGTCTGGCCCCTAAATTTCTGTTTATAATCTGCTTCCGGGCTCGCATCATATAATTTTCAGTATTAGTTTTATTGTATGACTCATTAGGTTGATAGTTCAGATTGGAGTTCTATTGCTCTGGTCGATCAAGATCGACTTGCTGAGGTCCTTCTGGTATTTGTCCGCTATCGTATTTCCGTTTATCAAATTTCAGTCAGCATTTTCAATTCCGAACTTCTTCAAAGCTGTTAACATTTCGGTGATATCTTATCTGGTCCTACGGCTTTGTTTCTTTTCATTTGGCCATTGCTGTACGTACTTCTGCTCTGATATTCTTGACCTCCCTAATCTTGTGTTTGTTGATTTCCTCCTGTTATAATGGATAAGCTCTCCGATGTGTTCTATTCCATCGTTTTCCAGTAATTTTTCTTTTTCCATGATCCAGGTCTGTTCCCTTGTACTTTCTTCACTCCAGACGATGTACATGAGTTGTGCCCAGCATATCCCTGATTTTTTTTTGTGGGCATAGTAGTGTGAGTCTGTTTTTTGCACTGCTCAGTTTTCTTCACAATTCGTATTAAGCCATCTAGGCCATACTTCCGTTGCTTCTCTGCACTTACCTTGGGGATCATTTGGTCAATCGTTGTGTACCTGGACTTTCCCTCTTGATTATATGCTCCCGTTGTTCATAGATCGAGAATCTCGATCTTATGGCCATTTTATTTTCATTATGTTAATATTAATAGTATATATTACGTTTACTTGTAATAATTATCATCATTATTTTCACCATTCCATCATTATGATAGTATCACTCGTTTTCTTTTTCTTGATTATTATTTTTTTATCGTTACTCCTTATTACTATCTTTACCATCGTTTTTATTGGTCCATTTAGCCACCATTTCACTGTCATTATTAATCATAATCATCATCATTATCACTATATTTTATGATCATTAGTGTTATTTTCGATTATCATTATCATTATCGTATTTTCACAGACCACCATTTATCCAATACTGTTTTTTTGGGGGGGGGATTTTTTTTTATATGTTTATGATTATCTTTTCGATTATAAATGTTTTCGGAAGCAAGGCAAAACTTCATGTTTCTAAACCTACTCCCCACTTTCCATATTTGTTTTAAAAATCAAGGAAACAAAAGTGCCAGAACAACGTGTGGAAAACGCCCCCTTTTCCTTTCAGCACAGCTATCCCCCCGTGTGCCTCCCATTCTGAATAACGAATTAACGACGAACAACAAGATTAAAATGCCTTCTGCTCCCCTCCAACGGGCTGGCCCCTTGAGTGTCTTTCCATGTTGCGACCCTTGCGACGCACCTCTATCTGCCCTGTGTTGGTGTAGGGGATATGTACACGTTGGCAGGCTTTTGCTCTACTCTGCGCTCGGCCCCCTGCCACCACCTGTGGATTCTTGCTGTGCGGGTTTTTCGTCCTGTTGGCGTTGTGGGTTCATTTAATCGAGTTTGCTTTTCGATTCTTCTCTGTGTTGACTCACTTAGTTTCCTCTCCGGTTTTGTACATCCTGTTATGTACATGACGTGTCCCGATGATTCCTCTCAAGGTCTTCGCATCCGTGGCACCTTCAGACAATTGGCTTGCCCATATTCGTCTTTCTCCCATTTGCTTTACTTCTCTTCCCTTTATCTTTTCTAACGGAATTTCTTTGCCTCCAATTGCGTTTTCTTCTTGATGATTTGGGCCAACCAGATACGCATTAGAGATTCTAGCACCTACACTTTTTTCCCGTCATTTTTCGAACCGTCTTGGATTTGAGGGTCTTTCGCTCTGTCGCATGTATGCCAACACTTCCCAACGAAGACGTAGCGTTTAATTTTCATTTCCAATTAATTTTCCGTTTTTGATCTTGAGTTACGTAGTTATCTTACTAGAACTGTTTTTGCTTGACAAGGAAAATGAAAATAAGTCCGTATAGCCAAAATGTTTTTTACATACTAATATTTTAATCTAAAATGTATGTCTGTATAAGGATGTTCTTTATTTGTTTATTTACATCGTAGCCGTGGTTCTCTACCAGTGTAGAAGTTGGAACCATTTCAAGCGGAAAGTTCCATATAGAGACACAAACACTGACGGCCTTAATCGTTCCGTATTACATTGTCTCCGATCTTTCCTTTGTTCTTCGGTGCGCTCCTACACCTTCCAGCTTCAATTTGCCTCTTTCCTTGTCTTGTTAAATATAATATCTTCCGCAGACATCATGTACAAGTGCTTGCTTCACTCTTGATAATACCAAGCTTCTACAGAGCTGAAGCCCGACACGTGATACACTTAGATCTCCCTGTCACTACACTCACAAGAAGAGTACCGTTACAGCAGGACCCTGTGTGTGTTGTGTGTGTGTGTGTGTGGTGTGTGTGGTGTGTGTGGTGATTGGTGTGTTGTGTGTGGTGTGTGTGTGTTGTGTGTGTGTGTGTGGTGTGTGTGTGTTTTATACTGTTACCCAAAGCCTTCTGATGCATCAAATTCCTATAATCCCAGACTTCCTCCCTATGTATCTCCGGGCCAATTCTAGCGCTGATCCGATCGCGAGAGCCACCATAACGAAACGTCCACAGAGACCGACGGACGCCCACTGAATGTCACGCGTAAAAGCAGGGCTAATGGATCAGGGGTTCAAAGAGGTTCAAGCGTTCAGGGGCTCTTATCTGGCTCCCGCTGCGTCGGGTACAAAGGATACAAGGACTACGGTATGAGTACGGGAACGGGTACTCTCGGTTGAAATTAAAGCGCCTGCCGTTTTTTATGAATAAAAAAGATACATCTTAGATACTTGATCTCTGGGAATTTCATCGTACAAGGTATCTTAATTTCGTATGCTGCCTTTAAATGATTTCATATATTGTACTTATACATTACGGATGCTGTTGGGGATAATGATGCAGTGACCAATATATGCACAGTATTTGAAAGCACAAAAATCGCTTATCTAGCAAACACTGCATCATTCGCGATCCCGTTCTTGGTTGATATTGTTTTTAACTTATTTTCCATATACATATATTACATTCATACCTACCTAACTCCCTCCCCCCACTAAACACACACCCATACACATACACAACACACATCACACACACACAACACACCACACACGAACACCACACACACACACACACACACACCCACACACCCAGACACACACACACACACAGCACCCACACACACACAACACACACCACCACACACCATTCCACATATACATAGGCAGGAATAGGCCTACTGGTTTGAAAGAAAAAAATGAATAAATATGTATTTCTGTGGAGATAGCAGACCAGAATAAAGAACAGAATTTCGACTACTTCATGAAAGATACACAAGTAAAATAGTATTTTCGAGGAGAATCAAAAGCTAAAAAACCACTGAATTGCGAAGTTGTGATCTAATTCAATTTCATAACGTTAATGTCTCCGGAAGAGTAAAATCCTGGCAAATGGGTCGTTGGACCGTTCCCATCAAGGTTTACTTCATCATAAAATAATACTACCGACTTAGCGCTTCCAAACTCACATAAACAGGTAGGAAAGAGGTTATTTTGTGTGTTGTTTAGCTACGTAATCGTGCACGTGAGATGGTGGTTGTCAGGCAAGGTTTAGTGACGTAACCGTGATTAAGTTGGTGGTGGTGATCGGCGTGTGTGTGATGTGAGTTGTCATTGGCTAGTGTGGTTGTCATGGCTTGCGATCATTCAAAGGAGAAGTACAAGAAGAAAACCGACGATAATACTGATAATAATACTGATCATGATAATCATATAGTAGTAATAATAATACTGAGTCGATACATCAATATCTGCTACTACTACTCTACTACTCGTAGTTAGTATAGTAGTATTAGTGTAAGTAGTAGTAGTGTAGTAGTCGTAGTAGTAGTAGTAGGTAGTATTATTAAGTAGTAGTCAATAATCCAACAATCCTTCTTATTATTATAATAGATATGATATCATAATGACGATATAGTACTAATGATTGGATAGATACGGGACGAATAATAATATAATAATGATAATACTAAATAATGGTAATAATTCATAATATTAATAATAATAATGATTATAATAATACATTACAACAACAATCACAGCCACCAACAACAAAAAAATAATAATGGGAATATTCAATAACAATATGATAAAATAACAATAGTGTAATACTGATGATAATGATAACGACAATCATAATAATGATATAACAAGGTTCACGAAACGTTAGACTCCATTTAGGGCCGGTGTTCTTTTGCCCCTCTTTGCGAAATCTCAACTAAGGAACTTTCACGGAAAACGCGCCTAACAATGTCCCCCGACCCTGTTTTTTGTTTTGTTTTTTTTTATTTGTTCATATTATTTATTATTTCATTACTTTCTGTCCCTCCCTCAGTCTGTAGTATCTTTTTCATTCTTTCTTTTCATTTCATCGATACCTCATCATTTTTTTAACAAACGCTCGGCATAGTTTTCACGGGCCCTCAGCCGCCAGGCAAAGTTCTTTTAATCTATTTTCATTAAAGTCTTCCATATTTTGCATATCCGTGTGGGTGTTATCGCTCAGTGAAACGCTAGTAGCCATTAACAGCATCGCGGCTAACATCAGAGGAGGAACAAAGGTACTGATAGTAATGAATGCAATTAAGAGTGGCCTGAGGCCAGGTGCACGCAGAGTCATTAGCCAAGTTTCATTACCTGCAAATGGGTCAGAAATGCCTTTGAATCAAACGAAGCTTGATGAAGTAATTTTTACATGAATATCATAATGACATAGAGGATGTATAATCCTTGGACACATCTTCATCCTGGGTTGAAAATCAATGTCCAATATGACCTGACGATGAGACTGTTCCTTCGATCTTTCCGTCACTACTCATTACAATTCCTTTGCATCGAAGAGAGCAAACTGAATGTCTCCTTCGCTACTGATTCATTCACAACACCCCGATCCGGCTTATATACAAGTCTATAAAAATCACTATGAACTTGGAATTATGTTGAAAAATTATATACTTAGCACGTGACAATAATCGCAAAGTTTCCTCCAAAAAGATGGATCAACCGCAAACTTGTGATTTTCGATTGTGTGCAGGAATTACCGTGCAATATTTTTTTTTTTCCATTTGTCATTTATGTTTTAATTTGATGTTTCCATTCATAATATTCTAATATATTTTTAACTGGGTCAATGGTAATGACCGATTTCCCAGCTCTGTGTGTGTGTGTGTGTGTGCGCGTGTGTGTGTATGTGCTGTGTGGTGGTGTGTGTGTGTGTGTGTGTGTGTGTGTGTGTGGTGTGGTGTGTGTGTGTGTGTGTGTGTGGGTGTGTGGTGTGTGAGGCGCGCGTGCGTGTGTATGGTGTGTGTTGATGTGTGTGTGTGTGTGTGTGTGGGTGTGTGTGTGTGTGTGTGGTATGTCTATGTTATGTATGATTTTTACCATATATATTTGTAAATTATTTTTTTTAATCACTAATAACGAATAATAATGACAGTTGATGAGACCGAATGTACAGAAGTTGAACGAAACATCATGATTATTCTGAATAAACCTTTCAACTTCTTCTCGTTGACCGTTGAGGTTATGGCATCAATTTATTATTTTATGGACATCCTGTCTAGACTTATCTGGTGAACATAGAAAAAAAACTATAAATTGTTTTTCGCTTTAACTATTTTTCCATTCGTCTTCCTAGGAACCGTCCATTCGGTTTCTTTTAAAACGAATGCATATATCACACGCATGATTTTTTTTTTGTTTCTTTTTTTGACAAGGACATTAGTGCCTGTCTTTCTTGGTATATTGAAAATACAGTTTGAAAAATCATGTCTGCCATTTTTTATCAAAATTGCAACTAAATAACTAAATCTCATAGAAGTAATTGTTTTCACCCCAGCCAAAAACTCGCAGGTTTCTCTACTAAAGCCCCATTTCTCCGCTGACGAATTGGCCTCTGCGAAACGCTTTGCTCACTAGTCCTGAACCTGCATAAATACGGGAAGCGTCGGCGTCCCCTCCTCCTCATCTTTCTTCCTTGTCTACTCTTTCATTTACGCACTTTTATCGTTCTGTTCCCGGTTCTCCTCATTCCTAGGTTCCCTCTTTCCCCTCTGCCCAGTTGATGTTTCCCTCTCTTCCCCTCTCGCGAGTTGATGTGAAATGGATAATAATTTCTCTCATAAATTTCTTTTCCCCGGCTTAATCTTCTTTTGATTGGCATACTCTGCACTTTTTCTTTCTGGGCCAGTACAATGAGTCCTTTGTTTCTGTTATCTTTTGGTAATCGTCCTTTGTAGTTATCTGCTTTTAATTTCCATACAAGAATTACGGAGTACTATGATTCACTTAGTTATGCTAGTGGAATGCAAGAAGCTTGTTTTTCTTCTTCCCTCTTTAACTTTATTTCACCGTTTGTCACTCCATTTGCCTTTCCTCACGTCCTTATAATGCATAACCAACCAACCAACATCCGTTATCCAAGGCAGCTAGAACTGCCTCTCCGTCACCGCCAGGCATTATATTCTGTTCGAGCCGCGAGAGGCGCATGGCGCGGGCCGTCGTGTTAGGGTAAAGAAGTTTGAGAACGAATAATTTTTCCAGTAAAGTTTTCTTGCAGGACATATTCCGTTAATTTCACGGTTTCGGTGGTTGGCGTCTCTTTGTTTTCACGTTTCCGTTCTTTTACTGCGAATCATGGCTTCTCTCGTGAACATGAGATATTTGAAAGGAGGGAATTTCTTGACCTCTTCCCTTTTCTTTGCTGCTCCGCTCCCATGTCGCTCCAGGGAGCTCTCCCCTCTGCGCTGTGAGGGGAGGCGCTGCGGGTCAAATCTGACGAAGGGGAGAAGGGAGGGTGAGCTAGTAGAAAAAATGTATAGTTCTGCGTTCACGACACACCACACACACACAAACAGACCATACACCACACAACACACACACACGACAAACAGACAACACACACACAACACACAAACCCCCACACACACACAACACATTTATAAAAAAAAAATAATATATATAAAAATAAAATATTTATAATGTATACACAAACCCACACACACACACCAACAACACAACACAACAACAACACACACACATACACACATGCACACACACACACACCCACACACACACACACACACACTACCACCACACACACACCCATCACACCACCACACAACACACCACCACCACTCACACACAACACACACACCACACACACATCACCTCCACACCACACACCTCACACACACACACCCACACACACACACGTACACATATCTATATATTATATATATATATATTATATATATATATATTATATATATTATATATATGTATATATATAGTTATTTATAGTATATATTTATATTATTATGTAATGTTATAAACATGTATACTTTTTATAAATATGTATCATGAGTATATGTATATATTTATTTATCTATTTTTCATTTATATAATATATATATATATATATATATATATTATATATATATATTATATATATATATTCCTATAAATGTGTGTGTAATGTACAATTATATATATATATATATCTATATATTATATATATATATATATATATATATATATATATATATATATATTAGGCCCTGGGTAAGACAATAAACGGCAACCCTGGGTACCTTGAACAAGCACCCTATTAGCTCCCTATGCCAGGGTTTGCGGTGAAGCTGTCGGCTGCAAGGGCAGTGGATATCTGTGCAAACAACTTCGGTTTTACTGTTACTGTTTTCACACCAACATATGTTCTGGCGTATTGCAGTGTAACTGTTTCACAGCGGCAGAGATAGTTCCTCTACTTAGTGGAGCCCGCGAGTTGAGAAGGACTGGGGGATTCTCACTCATCTTTTCTTTTTCTCCTTACAAACCTCTACCCCAATATTAAATACAGAAATGGATAGTCATACCACTCGCCCGTCGCGGTTGGGTTATAAGGGGCGCGTTGTTCATGGCAACCAGGCTGACAATGTTAAACATATTCTGGAAGACAAAGACAAAGACAACATGTCTAATTTAAGAAACGGCATTAAAAATCGGAACGTGGAACTTAAGACAATGAACGAGATGGGTAAATTACATACTGTCTGTAACGAAGTGGATAGATACAACATTTCAAATACTAGGAAATAAGTGAGACCATGGAAAGTAATGAAAGTTTTCAAAACTAGAAAACACGACCGTTTCTTTTTTTGGAAAAAGAAGAAGACATTATAGTCACGGAGTTGCTATGATTCTCACGAAAAAAAAACTGCAATGCACGAAATTGGGTACCAGCCCACTAAATGATCGCATATAAAAGTCAGAATACAAGCAAAACCTCATACTTAGTATTAATCAATGCTACGCACCACCAACAATGCAAGTGAGAAGAAATGGAAATTTTTTATAACCTCTCCAAGAAACTTTAGACAGCAATTCCCTAACAGAGATGTAAAAGGAGTTATGGGGACCTCACGTCAAGTAGCAAAAAAAGTATCTAAAAAATGACATCTGTTGAAAATCATCGGCTTGAGATATAATGAAAGGAGGTGAAGATTTTATGAATTCTGAAGTACAATCATCTGGTTCTAGCCACCAATGTTCCAACACCACCAAGACATTTGTACACTGTGGTTTTTCCCCAGACAAAGCACCCAACCAATTGACTACATTGTGTTTAACCAAAATGGAAAAGTTTGTATAAAAATGGCAAGACAAGACCTGGTGCCGACTGCAGACAGTGATCACCAACTACTAACTATCGACTTTCAAATAAGACTCAAAACACCACCTCTAAAGCTCGACTACAAAACTCCCTTGAACAACAATTCAGAATTACAGTGTTAAAACATTAGAATTGCTCATCAATGTGAGAATGATAACGCCAATGAGTTTGGGAAGAAGGAAAGAACTCCTATATGGAGCGCTGCTTCAGAAACTATCGACCAAAGAAAGACCAATTCCCCCTGATATCTGAGGAAACCCAAGTGAATTGAAACTAGAAGATTGCCTGAATCAAACGGTATCAATAATCAGTTGAAGAAGTAATTTACAAAAACAAAATACAAAAATTTAAAGATTATTGCGACGATATGAGGAAAAATATTTTAATGATATTGCCAGAGAATTGAAACTGTTCTATCAAGGAGACAAACTAAAGACCTCTCCAAGGAGTACGAAACATTACACGAAAATTTAACCTTACAATGGACACTATAAAAAACTGAAGATGGACTAGTTTTATGTGATGAGAAAAAGAATCAAAAAGTAGATGAGTCCATTTGTTCCCAACTTATACAAAAAAGAAATAAAGATCTAACAACATTAATTCGACTCATGACAGCGAATGATGAACCACCGCCACTGCTAGACGAAGTTATAAAAGCTTAAAAGATTAAAAATAATAGAGCCCGGAAATAGATGAAATAACACAGAACTAATTAAAATGCTGGCGAAAGTTTGAATAACTTCTTCTTACAACTTTTACTAAAATTTGGAATGAAAGAAGATGGCCAGAAGACTGGGTTAAAATCAGTTCCTTTACTCCCATCCTAAAAAAGGTGACGCACCTCCAATGGCACCAATACAGGACAATTGCATTACTAAGTCACAACCACAGCAAAATTTTTGTTGAAATTATTGCTTGAAAGAATGAGTTAAGTTACGAGAAGAATTGCAGCGAACAAGCAGGTTTTCGCCTGGGGAAACGGTACCGAAACCAGATTCTAAATCTAAAATTGATCATAGAGAAAGCTAGAGAACATCAGAAAGACCTATACCTGTGTTTCATAAATTACTACTCGCGGGCTTTTGATACTGTTTTTAATTACATATCCTCTGGAATACATGAACGATATGAATTTCCAAAACACATCATCCAACTAATACAGCACCATGTATGACCACAACAAGCAACTTGTAAGACCAACTGATGGTTAAACAGAATGGTTTCGAAGTCAACCAGGAGTACGACCAAGGTGCCATTCTGTCTCCGCCCCTTTTAATATATATTCTGAAGCAAT
The DNA here is from genome assembly GCF_015228065.2 of Penaeus monodon. Lineage (NCBI taxonomy): Eukaryota > Metazoa > Arthropoda > Malacostraca > Decapoda > Penaeidae > Penaeus > Penaeus monodon. The sequence goes on from NW_023659471.1 coordinate 13,647, forward strand.
TTGAGAGGTGCCCTAGAGAATTTTTGAAGGAACTGTAGATGTTGGAGATACAAAATATCAAATCTAGATACGCCGATGATATAGTTTTAATTGCCAGCAGTTTATTGAACTACAACAACTACTAGATAACGTAGAGAGCAAGCGAAAAGACTTGGTTTATTTTCTTAATGCCAAGAAAACTATGATCCATTGAGATTTCGAATATAACTGACAGTGAACGATGATGACATGTTACAATCAATGGAGTGGTTGTGGAAAATGTGACAGAGTTCACTTATCTTGGAGCTGTTTTTACTAATACATATAAGATTCACACGAGATAAAAAGAAGAATTGCCATTGCAAAACCGCCACGTTGCTCTCATAACCATCTGGAAAGACCGAACTACCTTACGGCAAAGCTGCAGGTTATTGAACCATTAGTTTTCCCAATGGTGTCATATATATGGTTCTGAGTGTTGGGTGCTGACAAAGATAGACACGAAAAAGGTTAATAGTTTGAACTTGGATGTTACAGACGATACTACGTATTAACTGGAGGGAAAAAAAACGACTGATGAAGTGCTGAGAAAATAAATTGTAAAGACCCGGCTTTGGCATCTTGAACAACAAGGAACTAAGTTTATTGGTCATGTGATGAGAAGTAAAGTATTGAGAAGACTTGCTGACCAGGGATGGTAGATAGGAAACTGGAGGAACAAGGCAAAACCAAAGACAAGACTGAGCCGAACAACATCAAGATATTTGCGGGCTGTCGATGTACAAGTGGAAAGAAAAGCGCAAGATCCGAGTTTGAGTGGCGAAGGTGGTGGAGAGGTCCACGGCTGCTCAACATGAGCCTAACCGTTATTGGATGATGACTGCTTAATATAATATATATATACTTTAGATATATCTATATTATATATATATATCTACTATATATCTATATGTATTATTAGACAGATGATCGATAAATAAATCGATAGATAGATTGAATTCGATATATAGGTCGATAGATAGATACATCTAGATATATATTGTATAGATATGGGTAGATGTTGATGTGTTACCCCACCCCACACCACCACACCACATATTGACAAACTACACCACACAAACACACACACCCACACACACACCAACACACACACCAACACACACACCCACCACACACACACTATATTATATATATATTATATATAATATATAAATATAATACATTAACTATATATATATATATTTTTTTTTTTTTTTTTTATTAATTATTTTTTTTCAACTCCATTTCATTCCACTGCAGTACATAGAACCTCTCTCAATTTCACTACTGAGAGTTATATATGGCAGTGTGCCACCCTGCCTGTTGTGCCCTTCCT
>NW_023659472.1:0-10000 GCF_015228065.2 Penaeus monodon
TTTAGAAGCGAATGCAAATAATTCCCCACTTTAATTTCCCATGTGTAATCCTGGGCCCCTTTTACTTTAAAATTATTTTTTTTAGAAAGGCAGTTATGAGTGTATTGTAAAATTGAACTTTCTTTTAATTTTTGTACAAACCCAATTTAGATTTTAACAAATATTTCCCGGGGAAGGTACCTTATTTTTTCAGTTTCAAAAAAATAAAAGTTTCCCGTTTTTAATCTTAATAGTAAAAATTATTATTGAGCAGAATATTGCAGCTATAATTTCACTGATATGAAAAAATACAAAAGTGGCAATATGGTATAAAAATGATGAATTAATAAAAACAGTAAAAATAATAAATAAATAAAAAATAAATGAAAAAGTAAACACATTATAATAATGATAATGTGTGGATGATTTAGGATGAATAGGGTATAATGTGATAATGTAAGATAATGATAAAAAACAAAAGGGTAGTAAAAACGATAACGAAAAACAGCGAAAAGGACATGGAGCCTCACAAAAAAAAAAGATACTCCCAACCCCCCCCCCCCCCCCAAAAAAAAAAAAAAAACTTAGAACAACCTCCCAAACGGGTTCCAGCATCAATAAAAAAAAACAAACAAAAAAAAAACAAAAAAAATAGTGGCTGCCAAAGATTCGAAAAATGGGAAAGGTCACACCATCATTTCCCCGGCGGTTTTCATAGCCTGTCACCAAGCCAATTATGTAAGCTATTGGGGTATAAACAATTATCGGGAAGCTAATGACTCCCTCCTTTGTATTTTAGCTCACAAAAAAATAAAAGTTTTAATTTCTATTGTCAATGTAGAGCTGAAACCAATTTGGGAAAATGTGTTAGTGCTGTAGTTTATCACTGTGTTCTGTTCATGCATTTATTTTTTCAATTGTTTGTAGAGAAAAATACTATCATTCTTTCATAGTATTGCAGTTGCCATTACCATTGATAGTTATTGTGTTAGTGTCATTATTACCTTTATTTCTGTCACCGTTAATGTTATTAGCAGATTTTTTTCCCTTTATTAAGGGTTTTATTGTTTTCATTTTAAATTTAACTGTTTCGTTTCAGTGTATTACCTAATCTTTTATTATATTATTGTTATGATTTTAACTATTATCATTCTCAGTGTTGTTGTTGTTTTTATTGTCGTTACCCATATTTATGTCATTATTATTGTTAATATTAGTATTAGTATTAGTATTATCCTTATTATTATCATTACTATTATTTTTTATCATTTTTATTATTATTGCTGTTGTTGTTGTTGTTGCTGTTGTTATTATCATATTTATTACTATTATATTTATTATTTTTTTTTATTATTATTATTATTATTATAATTATTATTATTATTATTATTACTATTATTATTATTATCCTTATTATTATTATCATTGTTATTATCATTTTTATTATTATTATTATTGTTGTTGTTGTTGTTGTTGTTGTTGTTGTTGTTGTTGTTGTTGTTGTTGTTGTTGTTGTTGTTATTATATTTATTACTATTATATTTATTATTATTATATTTATTATTATTATTATTACTATTAATATTATTATTATTATTTTATTACTATTATTATTATTGTTATTATCATTATTATTATTGTTATTACTACTATTATTATTATTACTATTATTTTTTACAATTATCATATCACTCTCATTACCATTATCATTGTCATTATTATCATTATTATCAGTACGATTTATATATTTTTTACTGCTATTATAACTAATTATCATTATTATTATTATTATTATTATTATTATTATTTTTTATCATTATTATCATTAATATTACCATTCTTATTATTATCATTATTATTATCATCATCATCACCATTATTGTTGTCATTATCATTAACTTTATTATTGTTATGATTATTATTATTACTATTAGTAGTAGTAGTAGTAGTAGCAGTAGTAGTAGTAGTAGTAGTAGTAGTATTGATATTATTTTATTATCATTATTACTACTACTACTGTACTACTACTACTATACTATTATTGTTAATAACATTTATATTATTATCATTATTATCATCATTATCATATCTCTCATCAATATCATTATTATCATCACCAATATCATCATTATCATTATCATCATCTATATCATTATTATTATCATGATTATCATCATTATCCTTATCATCACCGTCAATATTATCATCATTATCATTATCATCATCAATATTATCATCATCAATATCATTTAATTATCATTACCATCATCTTTATCATTCTATCATTATGATAATTATTACTATTACTAATTTTATTCTTTTAATATTATTATCGATATATTTTTTTCAATTATCATTATTACTATTACAATAACTATGACTGTAATTACTATCATCAATTTTATTATTTTCATCATCATTATTGTCATTACTGATTATTATTATTATAATTATCTTCATTACTATTACTATTGTTATTATCCTTTTCCTTATTGTTAACATAATCATCGCCATTATTATTATTATCATGATTATTGTTGTTGTTATTATTATTAACATTATTGTTATTATTATTGTTACTAGCTTAACAATTATTATTATTATTATTATTACTACTACTACTACTACTACTATTCCTTTTTTATTATTATTATTGTTTTCATTACCATCATTACTATTATCTTATAATCATAATAATAATCATAATAATAATAATCATTATTATTATTATTATTATTATTATTATTATTATGTTCTTATATATTATTATACGTACATATATTATTAATTTATCATCATTATCATTACTATTGTCATCATTATTATCGTTACCATTATTATTATCATCATCATTATTGTAATTATTATCATTCGTATTTTTATTATCATCATTATCATTACAACCACTAACATTATATCAATAATTATTATTATAAATCAAAATGATAATAATAAAAGTTAGTATCATTATTTCTAATGATATTTGCAATATAAGTTCTAGAAATAGTAGTAGTAGTAGTAGTACTGCTAATCGTAGTAACAGTAAAATCTCATTTCTTATTGTTGTCAGCAGATGAAGCAAGACAGACTACAAGACACATGCAATGCCCACAGTTTGTGAAGGAATGCTGGTACACCGCCTTTCCCCTTTTTTTCTACACGGCTTTACCCGTTTACCTTTGATTCATGCTTATTGTTTTGCCAAAATCAAGCACATGTGTGTATGTCCATTATTTCCAGGCGTGTTCATATGTGTATTTAGAGTTGTCTTATTTTCAACAAGCCATATTCCTTTTCAGGAACTACAGAAGTAGGGTAGCTTCCTAAACTTACTGCATAAGAATTATAGATAGATTCGATAACTAGAAAGCTCAGTAATTACATCATTTGCGTGCCTTTATACCCTTTCAATACCTCGTATCCTATTGTCTTCGAGTGGTTTTAGTTCTTTATCTAAATCAAACATACTGATGTAAGTTGATATAATTTTAACACACGTTCCTGTAGACGGCGCTTAAATTTGTATCCCTCTTCAATTTACAATGAACAATGCAGTAGTGAATAAGAAGAGTGGAACGTGTTTTATAGCTTGTTTTTTTTTGTTTTTTTTTTATAGAAAAGGCGTTTATATCCCAAACAAAAATAAATAAAAAGCTCGTAATCTTGATGCACGGGTGCTGCTTGTGGAAATTTAAGATGCAGGGGTTTTTGCATGTGTTTGTATACGCACCTGCTTTTCAAACCCTCGAGCTAGATACATCTTAAACCTCTTGAAGAAACACGGATGATAAAGTTTTAATCTGATGAACACCAAGAGTACAGATTTACATGCACATTTGTAGGCTTTAATTACTGCAAGGGTTACAGCACATTTTGTTTAACTCTCCCAAATACCTGATAATTAAAATAATGTATTGATGCTAAAGCTGATAATCCATTCGCTATCAACAAATATATTTAGTGTTTATCCTCGCCGGTAAAACTTTGCAATTGGTTTATTTATAATATGAATGACATATCTTCTGAGCAATGTCAGTAAGAATTATTCTAGGTGTTCTTATGCATCAACCCAAGTTCCGCACTCATGACACATTTCACATCATATCACGCCTTTCCCGTCTCTTTGCTTCAGGATGTTCAACTCTTCAATCACAATCACCTCTTTCCTAGTCCTTCGTTTCCGTTCATTTTCATCCTTCATTATTCCGTATCCGTACCTTATCTGGACGTTATCTTTGCCCCTCCCAGTCAGTTAACTTTCTGTATGAACTTTCTTCGTCTGAAATACTTGCCTTGCTTGCTTGCTTGCTTGCTTGCTTGCTTGAGATTTGCGAAGTTCTGGCTTCGCCCGGGCCTTTCACTTATGGCCCGGCCTGTGTCAGCTTTTTATGGCTGTCTCATTTGTTGGTCTGACACTCGTGCTTACCGTGGCGGTGGATTGCCAGCAGGCGCTCCTGTAGCCGTGGGTAAGCATCTCGCATAATCTCTTTAACCACACGACGGGCTGTGTTCTGTGGGTTTGCCCTTAGGAATTGCGTGTGCACGCAATTCTCCAAGTAGTGTTCATTTTGGCTTTTTCGGCTCGCCGCAATGCATGCAACACCTCTCTTCATGTTTCTATGGTTTGTATGATCTGCCATGCAACAGTGGAAACCTAGGCGCATTCTGTGCAGAATGACTTCGGTACCTCGTTGTTTATTTCAGAGAGTCCCAGGGGTCATAGCCTGTGGCATCTGAGTACCAGCTGGCCGAGGGAATGTCTCGTTTCCTCTTTTGTGAAGCTGCAGGAGGAAGGAGTTGGCCGTCACCGTACACTTCCTCCTAAGTAACTTCGGCTCTGATGTATTATCAGGGGGATTTGGGGGCATACCCCGGGCCCGGGTTTTTCGGCTAATCTGTCAGCAAGCTCATTGCCTCTGACCCCTATATGGCTGGGAACCCAGTTTATGATAATTCTTCTACCCTGAGCAAGCACCCTTTTGGGTGTTATTGTGCCGATGGTTGTCAGGAGGCAGATGTTGTCATGGGTGAGCGCTGCTGAAGACAGTCGACGGCTCCTTTGGAGTCTGTGTGTAATGACCACGTACCTTTTCTCCTGGACGCGGTGTCTCAGTGCTCCCATGATAGCAACTACCTCTGCCTGTAGCGAGAGGCGTTGTCTGTTACCCTCATGGATATTGTGGCATCCCTTGCTGCAAAGCCGGCGCCCTGCAGTGGGGGTCAAGGGGATCGACCGATCCTTCTGTGTAATATGTCAGGCTCCCCGGAGGGGTGATGGTTGCAATGACCCTCTGGGTTTCTGCCTTTAGGCTAGGCGTGCAATTTTCATTCTTTTTGTTTGCCAGTCTCATGACCGAGACTCTATCGAGGTTTTGTGCCCACGGCGGAGCTTTCGACAAAGCCCAGGGTGTGGGGAGTCCATCCCCTTGGCCAGTAGTGGTTCTTTGAGCTGTTTGGCGTATTAGCACCCTGGCTGTGTGGGACAGCCAGGAGTTGTTTGCAAACAGCTCGTTATCTTGTTCTAGGCGTTCTGACTATTTTGTGTCTTAGGCTTGTGTTCCTGGGAGCCTGGATGACCTTGGATAAAAATTTGGGCTGCCGTTAGATCAATTTCGTGAGGCCAAGGGGAAAAGGGTTTGTCTCCACTAGGAGGTTGAGGACCTTCGCCCACCTTGGGGCACCCGAATGACCCTGGCGGCTTCGTTTTGGACTGCCCTCCAATCGGCCCTTTATATTTTCTCTTGATGCCAATCAGAGCGAGGGAGGCTAGTCTACAATGGGCCTGACAGCATGTACGTAGAATGATCTTAGTTCTTGTGTCGGGCCCCTATGCGTCTTCCACTCATTACTCTCTGACAGACAGTCTTGGCCTTTGTTCGGTCAAGCAGGTACTGGACCTCCGGCGGAAGGAGAGGGTTTCCGTCTATCCTTTACCCCAAGGTACAGGTATTCCTGAACCACTCCAAGTCCATTCCCTGGATTTTCAGACTTGTGCCTTGAACTCTCTGTCTCAAAGCCATGGCTTTGGATTTTGGCTGCAGAGATCTTTAGTCCTGTCCTGCAACACTCCTCGATACCAAGTCCAGACAACGCTGGGCTTTTTTTAGGCAGTGTGCTCCAGTGGAGATGATAGCAAGATCGTCTGCATAGGAAAGATGATCTTGCCCCCACTGGAAGGTTTATTTGAGGATACAGGACATTAGTGTGTTAAAAGGCTGGACTGAGAACCCCACCTGTGGCTTCCTTTTTCTAGTGGCATGTGCTGTGATAGGTGACCTTGGAATTTGACTCGGCTGTTCTATTCGTAAAGTAGTCACCTATCCAACCCAAAGAGCTTACCTCTGATTCCTTTTTGGACCCAGGCTCTCCTGAGGGCAAGGGGAAACTTGCCAATTCAAAAGCCTTCTCCAGGTCAAGGAATATTTGCCACAGTTTGCGCCCGTGTTTTTGTGCTAAAGAGCGTGGCTATGCTTGCGCTGTGCTCATGCCCCTGGTGAACCCGTGGAGGTGTTCGTGTGGGGCTCCCATTTTCCATTGGAGCGGTTCAGTACCATCCTCTCGGCAGTCTTGGGCCAGACAGCTGAGGAAAAGATGGGGCGGTACTTTCCCCGGCTCCTTTGGTTTAGGGATGGGAACTATGGTAGCCCTCTTCCAGCTCTGGGGAAAGAGTGGAAGTTTCCCAGGACCTGTTGATGAGTTTGCAGGAATGAAAGCTCACCTACCAGTCCCAGGCGGGAGATGATGGGGTACGGGATCCCTCATCGCCCGGGGCTGAGTGCACTGGTTTTTGTATGCATCTCTTAGTTCCCTCAGAGAAAAGATAACGTCTGAGTTATCGGGTTCGACTGCCCTTTCCCTCTGATGTGAGCAAGTCTGTCTGGTTTGGCGTTTTTGTCTTGCCCCTCAGTTCGGCTGGCAGACTGTCGCTGCTCGTTTCTCCGCAGAGAACTCTGCGCCAGTCTGTTGGCCTCTGCCTGGGGGTCGTGGTGCGTGCATCTCGGGGCTGAGCGGCTGGTGGCTCGTTTGGGACCCGTTGCCATAGCTCTGAGAGGGTGGTCGGTGATCGAAAGACTCACACCATTCCAGCCACTTTCCTGCCTCACTCTGCTGGCAGTTTCCTTTGGGGCATCCCTCACCGCCTCCCTTAGGAGGGCTAGGTTGTCGGGGGTTCTTTGCCTTCGGAAGTTTTTCGGCACTTTTTACCCTGTGGTTGACCTCCCTAATCTCTTTCATTGAAGTACCAGGCTTTCCTTGTGACTCCTGGACCCAGGCCGAGTTTTGGGTATGGTCAGTGAGGCTCCCTCATAAAATGGCATTTACAAGTCTGGGCTTGTAGCACTTCCACATTTTTCCCTCTGGTGGGTTCATTGCTTCTCAGACAGGGGGGCCCAAAGGGGCGCTCGGGAACGCCTCCCAGTTGGCCTTGTCTGTTTTCCACTTGGAATTTCGGTCGTGGTTTTTTCGGCTGGGCCACTATCCATGAGGGTTGTTATAGTGCCATAATGGTCACTAGTGAGGGTCTCATCGACACGCCAGCCAATCCCTCCCACCAGAGTCGCAGTGGCCAGGGTGAGGTCTAGGACCCCTCCTCTAAACATGCGTTGGCTCCTGGCTGTTGAGGAAGAGCGATCTCGGGAATGTCTCGACCCACGTTGGCTATGTGACGGCCAGCCGCATCCGGTACCCTGCAGGGAGCCAGGATGGGGGTGTCATTGAAGTCTCCCCCTATGATCACTCGGGTCGTGTGCTGCGGAAGCACATACCTGGCTGATTTTCTAAGCTACTACAGTGTGGCCTGCTGTACACGTTGTACAGTTTCAGGGGTCCCCCGGCCCAGTTGAATCTCGACGGCAAGAGATTCAACATCTTCTCCACAGTGCGGTGCATCGGCTATTGCGGAGCAGGGAATTGTTGCCTTCACCAGGGTCCATCAGGCCTCTTTTGCCATCGGAACGTGGCAGCGCGTAGACGTGTTACCCGGAGAAGCGAACAGCTTCCGCTGATAATGTCTCCTGGAGCATGACGATGTCAATGCTCCTTGATCGCACTATTGCGTGGAGGAATGGCACTCTTGAGGAGAAAGCCCCAGATGTTCCACTGCAGAATACTTAGATTGCGTGTCATGATGTTACTAATTGATAGTTACATCAGAGACATCGTCACATTCGGGTTGACGGTCGGAGTCTGACAACTCCATTGTGGGGATCCTCACTGCTTGAGGACTCTCTTTCGGCTGTCAGGCTATCCCTGGATTCCCTGGGGGGTGGAGAGCCTTTGGTAGCTCTGACTTTCGTCTTTGGCTTTTTCTCGGGCCAGGCTGTTTTCTGTGCATTGGCTGGCCTTGCCTGGGCAGGCTCAGCTTCTTCTGATTCGACTTGTGGCACTGAATCAGCCTGGTTAGGCTTGCCTGTGAGGGCTAGCCGGCTAGCCCCTGCCTGTGAGGGCATAGCCTGGCTTTTGGGGAGGGGAGGGAGTCCCCGACCTGGGCTGAGGGGGAGGAATTGGGCGATTTGGGCCTTCTCCATCTTCCTTCCCTTTATGCTTTTCACGGGCTGTTTAAGAGTCTCATGGCAACACTGACTGCCTTATCCCCCCTCTTCCTCGGTTCCTGGACAGGGGTCTGCCACTGCTGTGACCACAGCAGTGATCAGGATCGACATGTCCCCCCCCGTCGAAGAACATGTCTTCTGGGTCTGGGGGGACCGTGTGGTGCTGTTTTGGAACCTTTCTTCCTGTGGTTCCTCTGCACTTGCTTCACTTGGGGGAACTCCTGATTGTCGGAGATCTCCGGTTTCGCTGGGGGGCGCTTCCTTCCTCTTAGGAGGTCGGGAAGCCTTTTCGCTTTTTTTCCTCCCCCAGACGTAGGGGCCTGGGGGGGCAGGAACAAAATCCTGGTCGCTTCTTAGCAAAACCCCTTGCCGTTTGAGGGCCGCCTCTTTCCTGACAGAGCAAGCCCCGGCTCCAGGCGTGATGCCTCTTGGGACAGTTAGGACATTTGGCTGTTGTGTCCTTTTCTTCTTTATGTGCCTTGATGCACACCTCGGTATTGGGGTGCCTTGCTACAGACCCCCACATTTTGGCTTGGCCCGTTAAGTTAGCCTGGTGGTTTTCCGTACTTCTGGCACTTGAAACACCGAAGTGGTTCAGCACATAAGTGCGTAGGTTTTAGTACCCCAGTTACCCAGATCAAGGGTGGAGCTTGGGGGACCTTTTCATGGTCACCAGGACTTGCCTGGTTGGAGTCTTCCCCTTCGGACAATCGGGAAGCCTCCACGACCTGTGGGTGTGATGTTATCACCTCCACCCTCGTATGAGACTGAGAAGCCAAGTAGCACCATCTTGACTCTCTTCTCCTCGGGGTTCAGTGGCGAAGGCTCACTTTCCTCCCATCTTTTAACTCCTTTGTCTCCTGCAGGAAACAAAAGGGGGGCTTGATCTTTGGGCACGATATCATGCCCTGATCTCCCCCCGGCAACCCGGATCGAAGCCGGATTTTGCGCTGGCTCTCCAATGCCCTTTTCCATTTGGTAGGCATTGTCGAAGCCTTTTGGGGTTTTACGGGGACCTTAATTGCGGGAAACGCCTTGGGGGTCCAGACTCGCCATCGAGTCGGACTCCGGCCTCGGCCGTTTCGGTCCGCCCTTTTGGCTTTGGGGGTTTCTCGTGGAGGCACCAGCTGTTTCGGCTGGTTCAGCTGGTGCTCCTGATTCATTCATTTGGGGGCGTCTGAGGGGGGCTCAGAGACCTTCCTGGTCTGGGTGCTGGCCTGGAGGGGCCAGCCGGAGTCCAAACTGTTGGACAATCTGGTGGACAGACATGTTAGTACACATGATTTATTTGTCCTTGTCCGCCATCTTGGCAGCAGGGGATGACAGTGTCATCCTTGCTCGGGGTTTTCTTTTGCCACCCGGAGGCACGTAAGGGTTCAGGGTGGGTGCCGTGGTCTGGGGCCTTGCACGGGTCGTCAACAGTAAGGTCTGTCTGTGGGGGGTTTTTATTTAGATTTTCCATGTACTTGGCA
>NW_023659473.1:0-5000 GCF_015228065.2 Penaeus monodon
CTTTATTTCTTTCAGACACATACCAACAAAAACCCAGTTAAATCCCTCGCTTTCTCTCTGTCAAATCATTACACAAAATTTATTCTGTAAAAAGAATCTACCACCCGTTTTGTAATACATTTAAATCATTTTTCTTTTTTATACCTTTGAACCCGTGGGGACATTTCTACTCACTAAGACACATCCTTCTATTTTTTTCCTTAGGAAGAGGTTCCTTTCCATATAAATGAAACATATCTGACAAGACACTAAAAGTACTGGGAGCACCGTACCTTAAACTGTGCAGCGACGCCAAAGGAATGGTTTCCTTCATTCTTACTCAATTTGTATTTCTAAACAAATGTATTTTTTATGAATTGATTAAAACTCTAAGACTAAAACATTTCGTAACAAAAAATCCTAGTTCTAATATCCTGGTTCATAGATATTTCCCCCATTTTTTAAAGACAAAAAAATAATATACATAAACACCACACACACACCAACACAACACACACACACCACACACACACACACCCACACACACACACACACACACCACCACCACACACACACACACACACACACAAAATAACGCAGTTATACACACACATGCACGCACGCACACACGCGCACACACACGCACGCACACACGCGCACACACACGCACGCGTACACACACATACACACACACACACACACACACACACACACACAAATATATATATTTTTATATATTATATATATATATATATATATATATATATATATATATATAATTGTGTGGTTCAGTGTGTGTTGGTGTGTGTGTGTGTGTATGTGGTGTACGCGTGCGTTTATGTGGGGTTTTTTGTGTGTGTGTTTTGGAGAGAGGATAAAGTGTGCGTGTGTGGTGTATGTGTGTGTGTGTGCACAATCACACACATACAGACACACACACACACATATACACACACGTACACACAGACACACACATACAGACACACACACACATACACACACATACACCCACACACATACCCCACAGCACAACAATACACACACACCAAAATACACACACACCACATACACACACATACCAACACAAACACTACACATACACACACACCACACATACACACACACCCCACACACACTACACAAAACTACACCACCACACAAAATACACACTTAATTCCGACCAGATCCAGCTCGACTGTTAGTCCAAAGGGGGAATTGGGGGAAATTTCCCAAAAGCCAGAACTAGTGAGATTTTAAATTTAAGATCTTCCACAAATTCCTCATTCTCCCGCCCTTTGGGTCGGCTATCCTCAAGGGGTTGAAAACTAATCTGGATGTAGGAGATCCTGGAATCCTTTGTAGTTTCATGTATAAATCAGTTCATGTAGTTTCAGTGTAATGAAAGGTGGTTTCCACTCTCAGCTCAGGGACTCCATAGGTGAAAACCCTAAAACCCCCTGTACAGATTCTAAGAGCTTCATTATGAACCAAGTCCAACATCTGGAAACAGGGGAATTGCAGATGACAAGCCTCACATCCATAGTCAAGCTACTTCAATAAGGCTCGGAAAAGCCGCGAAGCTTGTGTGGTCTGCACCCCAAGAAAAGATGTTAAAGAACCTGCAAATACTAAGCGCGTTTGTAACTTCATTTTTAAAACTGTTTGATGTGAGGCACCCTGTAAGCCTTGACTCAAAATTAGACCCAAATACTTAACCTTTTGGACAAATTGCAGTGGATTTGCTCCTAATGAGGGAAGGAGGATTTTTCCTTGTTTGTGGAAATGTATAGCCATGGTCTTTTTTGGGGGAAAAATTTAAACCCGTGCATGTTCCTTGCACATCCTGAGCAGAAACAGTGTAAAGTCATCCACATACAGATTACATGAGACACACTTGGAATAACCTTTACGATGTCATTTATAGCAATAGCAAACAGGGTCACATTTAAAACACTTCCCTTTGTGGGACCCCTTCCAGCTGATTTTCCCAGATTAGGAAACTTTTTCCCACCTGAACTCTAAACTTCCTGTTAGCAAGGAAGCTTTGTATGAAGGTAGGTAATGATTCTCTTATCCCATGCTTCCCAAAGTAGTATTGAAACCTTTTCAAGGTCAAAAGACTACTATATGTGACGTCGCTGTGCGAAGGAATTCTGTATAGCAGTTTCCATCCTCACAAGTGCATCTGTGGTCGATCTAAATTTTTATAAAACCCATATTGATTTTCTCCCATCGTTTGGGAAAATGCATCTAGTGAGAAAAATTTTGGGACTCTCTGGTATGTGAGAAATCATTTGGTATGGAATATCTCACTTCCTAGGGCATCTTACGCAGAGCTGCAAACAGAGTCCATCTCCTTGCACAAAAGGAAAGTTGTAGGGAAGTTCTACTGCAGCCCCTCTGGTGTCGTTCCTGTCTGTGATGATTATGCCATCTATCTTCCCAAAGCAGATGGTGAATGTGATGTGCTCTTTCCACGATCGTACGCACCTTGTCCCATACCATGCTAAGAGGGGTCCCAGAGGTAATCGGGAGACATACTGTCTCCAACGACGTCCGTCTAGCCCCCTTTTACACGCGCCTGGCCTTGGCTTGGGTCTTTTTGTAATGATCAGGGTTAATCGCGGGAGCTCTTTTCAACTGCCTTGATGCAGCTTTTCTGCTCTGACAGCTTGTTGGATTCATCAGACCACCATGGTACCGGAGGTCGATGGTACTGCCCGCTACTTTTGGGAATTAATGTTTCTGCTGAAAAGTGATTCGTGATGTGAAGTGATTAACAGCATCTTGAACACACTGGAAATCATTCACAAAATCCTTGTAATACTGCGGTTGATCTAAAAGATTCCAGTCCGCAGTTCAGTCGCCATTTCTGCACTCCATTGACTAGAATACCATTCACCTCCTCCAAGATTGGAAAGTGGTCGTTTCCAGTAGTTTTCCATGACATGCCAAGTAAAATTCATCTGTGATCAGGTGAAAACATTGACGATCTGTATTGGAGAATGTCCCAGTTGAATTTGGAAATGTGTGTCACTGTTCAGTAAAACTGCATCTACTCTTAAGAGCAAGGACTCCAAGGCCCCTCCTCGGGGGCTGCACAGTTTCTCCCCCAAGGTGATGCCAACCATTAAAAATCCCCCAAAGAGTAAAATGGATGTGGCACGTTTCAAGTAGATCTTGTTAAGATTATGTGGAGGAAAGTAGAGGGATACAACAGTGTAAGGTCGTGTCAAGCCTATTCTCACAGCCTTCACATGTAGTGTTGTCCATTATCAAAGGCCCCATAATGGGCTTGAATTTGGAATCCTCTCAGGGAGATGGGTCATAATCTCTTGGTCAAAATTCTCTTCTTCCCATTTTGCATGAATTCCCTAACAGTTCCATTGGGTTAGGGCCCCAAATTCTTCAAACTATCTTTTCATAAGGTGTTTGGCAGCACCTGTGGTCAAGTTTCCCCAAACCCTTTTAGGTTGTCCCTTTCGGGATCTTGGGAGAATCTTTTGAGGGTTGTTTACCTGGGGAACTAGTTTCCACAGTTTCCTTTTGACAGGCTCAGGATTCTTTGCCTGGGCAAAGGATAGACCTGAGCCTTTGCTTCAGGGGCATTCTGCCTAGAAGCAAGACCCCGGTGGATATGGTGAAAGCTTAAGCTGTCACCGTTGAGGCCCCTGGAGCCCTGCCTGTGGCTCCAAAGACCCCACTCTGAGAGAGTCTTTGAACAGGCTCAGGATTCCTTTGGCTGGGAAAAAGCGTACCTGAGCCTTTGCTTCGGGCATTCTGCCTAGCACGGGGGGCCCCCTGTGGATTGGTGGCAGCTGGAGCTGTCACCAATGAGGCTTCTGGAGCCTTTACTGATGGCTCCAAAGACCACCAGGATTCCTATCTCCTAGTAATAGGGGACGCCACACACGTAAACACAAGTTTGGAATGAACCGGGGTGGAGGCACCATCCCGTCTTATAGGTCTTTGTGCACACAGGGAGCCATTTTGTCTTATCCCTCACTAGTGACCCCCCCAGTATGGTATCCCTCTGGTCTGGCTCACCAGATCATTGGACCTCAAGCCCCCCCCCCGCGGCAAGGCGGCTCCCGTTAGAGGGGAGGTTGTTCTGGAGAAAAATCCCGCGAAAGTGCTATTAACCATCAGGGCCACGTAATTTTGTTGCCCCCGTCGTACGTAGACCTTGCGAGAGGATCTCCATTTTCCCTTGCAGCATTTCTAGTGGGCCTTTCCCTTTGAAAGGGCGGCAGCTGGCTGACCTTCCTCTTTCATCTGCTTTTATCTACGGTGGGACGTGTCCTCCGGAAAGCCAGAATTATGTACTGTCCGGGGGGGGGGGGGGGGGAGTTGCTTGGTTGGTCTTTTCTCCTTTTTTTGATTTGTCAGTCAAGTTGCTGGAGTCACGTGATGCGGTCATCATTTCTTCTTTTTTGTCTGAACGAGTAGAATCCCTCGTCAACAGCATGGGGGTGGGCAGGCGATCCTTATTGTTCATGTCCCTATGCTCTGTGGAAATCAATTCCTTCCCATGGGGTGGACGATGAGGGGTTGGTAGTTGGCATTGCGGGGACCCCGAGCATGTCCCCTTCCCCCTCCGTGATGGGACAGCGAGGGGGTGGCTGCCCGCCTCTGTGGGGATTCATTCCCTGCGATCGGCACGGGAGGGTCCGAGCGCCGGGTTTCAAGTGCTGTCACACATACACTCACCAGGGCTCGCCATCGGTCGTTCGTACAGCACCCTGTTACTCTGGCACTATAACAGGATTCGTAATTTTAAAAACACTGTTTTTTCTACATGCCTTGACCATATTTTTCCAACACAATTTGGAGAATGTACCCACATATACCACACACACTCTGGGAATAAATAAGGACAACCCTAATTTGTCCAGACCACAGGAGGAATCCTGAGGACGTCCTGCTTTGGTGTTACTAAGCTTAGAACCGAGACGGTAAGTATACTTCCAAAGATTTCATATAATATAATAATAATAATAATGATAATAAAAATAATAATA
>NW_023659473.1:10000-12500 GCF_015228065.2 Penaeus monodon
TTTACCCCCCTCGCTGCAAATGTTGCACCTCAGTGCAAAAACCCCTGCCACACCCGCTACCCTGGCACACAACGACCTAGTGACCCCGGGTCACCAGGAACCATCTGTAATACCGAACTGAACCTCTACTGCATCGTTTCAAGCATTACAGTCGGCTCGAGGACAAGCCTTGCGCGTGGCCGAGCGATGTCAGCAATGCGTAGCAAAACCGGATGTACACTTCACACCCCCATCCAAGCAGCTGCCCTTCTCCTTGGCAGGACCAGATGTCGCCTGGCTTTCTCTTTTCGCACAGGGATAACATCCGCCCTTGAAGGGGGCCGCCGCATAAAAGACACGTCCGTAAGGGAAGGGAGAGAGACACGGCACAGGCCAAGCCACACAGGGTCCAGCTCCACTACCTCGTCCTCCACCTGGGACACGGGGCCTCTTGGGGGGTCACATCTACTTTCAAATAAACCAGCAAGCTAAGAACCCTTTCCTTTACCTGCCCAAGCCATCTCTCGTCTCGCTCACATCTGGTGACTGCGGTGCTCCAAACTCACGTGTCGCTTACATCTGTGGCTTGGGGTGGTCACTCGCTTACAGGTAGTGGATGAGTCTATCGTTGATATGATGGCGGTTGAGAACCACCAACAATGATTACCTAACCCACTACTCCCCAATCAATTACATGATGTCAACATGGCACCAAGTATTCGCCAAACCCGCATCGGTTTATGGGACGATATGAATATCTTCATCTATCTATCTATCTATTATCTATCTATCTTATATAATATTATATATATATATATATATATATATATATATAACATCTAGTGTGTGTGTGTCTGTGTGTGTTTGTATATATTTTATATAATATATATATAATATATATATTTTATATTATATATTATATTATATATATTATATATATTCTATAATATATTATATATATAAAATATTATATTATATATATATAATATATAAAATAATAAAATTTTAATGCTATATATATATATATTTAAAATATACAAACACACACACACACACCCCCCACAACTATATATATATAATATATTATATATATATATATATAAGATAGATAGATAGATAGTAGATAGATAGATAGATAGATATTCAATTCGTACCATCACCGATGCGGGGTTGGCGAACTACTTGGTGCCATGTTGACATCATGTAATTGTTGGGGATTAGTGGGTTAGGTAATCATTGTTGGTGGTTCTCAACCGACCATCATATCAACGATAGACTCATCCACTACCTGTAAGCAAGTGACCACCGCAAGCCCCCAGATGTAAGCGACACGTGGTTTGGAGCACCGCAGTCCCCAATGTGAGCGAGACAGAGATGGCTTGGGCAGGTCAAGGAAAGGGTTCTTAGCTTGCTGGTTTTATTTGAAAGTAGATGTGACCCCCAAAGGCCCCCCCTGTCCCCAGGTGGAGGACGGGTAGTGGAGCTGGACCCTGTGTGGCTTGGCCTGTCTGCCGTGTCCTCTCCCTCTGCCTTACGGACGTGTCCTTTTATGCGGCGGTCCCCTTCAAGGGCGGATGTTATCCCTGTGCGAAAGAGAAAGCCAGGCGACATCTGCGTCCTGCCAAGGGGGAAGGGGAGCTGCTTGGATGGGGGTGTGAAGTGTACATCCGGGCTTTCTACGCATTGCTGCATCGCTCGCCACGCGCAAGGCTTGTCCTCGAGCCGACTGTAAAGCTTGAAACAATGCAGTAGAGGTTCAGTTCGGTATCTACAGATGGTTCCTGGGGATCCGGGTCACTAGGGGCGTTGGTGCCAGGGGAGCGGGTGTGGCAAGGTTTTGCACTGAGGGGGCAACATTTTGCAGCGGGAGGGTCAAACGTCTTCAAAGCTGAATATAAGTGTACCCGGCCAGTAAAAGGGCTAAAGGGGGAGGATATGCTTGTCATTCACCTTACTAAGTTGCAAGAAAAATGAGAGCATAATAGGGACAGTTTTTCACAAGAAGGGCATGTCAAGTGAGGGGTTAATTACTTGATGTGTCGGATTAGCAAGTTGCAACTGGAGACACTACCATCAGTACTATTCACCAAAAACCTTAAACTAAAAAAGCAAAAACTCCAACATTACTGAGGACAAGATATCAAATTTCGAGGGGAAACGTCGTAAAAGATATTTGGGTTCGTTACTAGTAAAAGGGATGGCACATATAAAATCCAAATCCTAGGGTGTATTCCGTGTAGAATGGGCAGGTAGGTGTACTGGAGGTGATCTAAATATATGTTTGAATGAGCGACCGTTTTTTATGGCAAGTATGGAGAATAGTGATATAAAAACAACGATATAGTATATACACAGAATATAACATACGCAAGAAGCAATGAAGTGTTTACTAATGGGAATAACATTAAGAGAAAAAAAAAGATAATTTCATTAATTTGACACAAAAAACATAAATAATATGATGAGAGCACCGAACATAAAAATAGTTAATTAACACGAAGGTAATCATTTGTTCTGAGAT
>NW_023659473.1:17500-21268 GCF_015228065.2 Penaeus monodon
TCCCGGGGACCTCTACCGTAGAAAAAACAGATGAAAAGGAAGGTCACCGGCCCCCCTTTTAACGGGAAGGCCCACTAAAAAATGCGAAAGGGAAAATGGGCCCTCTCGGGGGCTCGTACAGGGGGAGCAAAAAAGTTACGTGGCCCTATGGTTTATGCCTTTTTCCGGGATTCTTCCCAAAAAACCTCCCCCCTCAAGGGAGCCCCCTTGCCGCGGGGGGGGGGCTTAGGCCCCAATGATCTGGTGACCCGCCCAAAGGGGATCCCCTCGGGGGGGTCCTAGGAGGGAAAAGAAAAAATGGCCCCCGGGTCAAAAAGCCTATAAAACGGATGTGCTCCCCCCCTGTTCTTCCCTTTTGTGTTGACGTGTGTGGCGTCCCATTTACTAGGAATGGAATCCTGGTGGTCTTTGGAGCCTCAGTAAGGCTCGAGGCCTAAACGGTGACAGCCCCACTGCCACATTCCAGGGGGCCTCCGCTGCTAGGCAAAAAATCCCCCTGAGAAAAGGCTCAGGTACGCCTTTTGCCCAGAAAAGGGAAACCCTGACCTTTTAAAAAGACTCCTCTCAGAGTGGGGTCTTTGGAGCCTCGGGCAGGCTCCAGGGGCCTCAACGGTGCGCTTAGCTTTCCCCATACCCAGGGTCTTTGCTTCTAGCAAAAACCCCCTGAAGCAAAGCTCGGGTCATCCTTTCCCCAGGCAAGAATCCTGGGGCCTGTCAAAGAACCTGTGGAACTAGTTCCACGGTAACAACCCCTAAAAAATTCTCCCAAGATCCGGGAAAAGGGGAAACCAAAAGGGGGGGGAAAACCTTAAACCCGGGTGTTCCAACCCTTATGAAGAGATTTTTTGAAAAATTTGATGCCCTAACCCAATGGAACTGTTGGGATTCATGCAAAATGGGAAGAAAGATTTACAGGATTAGCCCGCCCCCTTTGAGATTCCAAATTCAACCCCATTTTTTGGGCCCTTTTGAAAAGGGACAACACAAATGTGGGCTGTGAGATGGGCTTACACCCTTACACTGTTTTCCATCTATTTTCCTCCCATTCTTAACAAATCTCTTGAGAGTTGCCCATCCTTTCTATCTTGGGGAATTTCAGGGTTGGCATACCTCGGGGGAAAAACTGGGCACCCCAGAGGGGCCCGGGGTCCTTGCTCTTAAGATTGGGCAGTTTTACTACAGTGACACACTTTCCCAAATTAAAACTGGGCATTTCCATACAATCTTAAATTGTTTCACCTGTTTTCACAGTGATTTCATTTGGGCATGTCATGAAAACTTACAGGGAAACGCCCACTTCCAATATTTTGGGGAGGGGGTAAATGTATTCTAGTAATGGAGTGCGAAATGGGGCCCTTTAACATCGGCTGGAAAATTTTAGATCAAACCCCATATTTCAAGGATCTTGAATGATTTCCATGTGTTCAAGATGCTGTTAATCACTTCACTCACGATTCCTTTGCAGCGAAAAAATAATTCCCAAAAATGCGGGGGTACCCTCGACCTCCGGTACCCTGGTGGTCTGTGAATGCAACGCTTTGAGCAAAAAGCTCCAGGCGTTGAAAAGTGCTCCACGATTTAAAACCCTGTCCTTTCAAAAGCCAACCAGGCCAGGGGCCCGGGTAAAGGGGCAAACGGACGTCGTGGGGGACGTATGTCCCTCGATTACCCCTGGGGCCCCCCTTTTGCTGGTAAGGGGGCAGGTGCGTACATCGCTGGAAAACAATCACTTCACCCTTCTTTAAAGTGGCATAATCTCAAACGAAAGACACCCTAGGACGCAGTAAATTCCCTACAAATTTTCCTTTTTGGGAGGAGAGGGCTCTGTTTTGCACTCTGCGTAAACTGCCTAGGAAATAATATTCCTACCCAAAAATTTTTCCCATACCCAGAGCTCCCAATTTCTCTCATAGATGCATTTTTACTGATTTGGGGAAAATCAATATGGGTTTTTATAAATTGAGATCGCCCCGTCCTTTTGGGGTGGAAAATGCTATCAAAATTTCCCTTTGCACCGCGTCACATATTAGTCTTTTTTTTACCTTAAAAGGCTTCAAAACTCTTGGAAACATGCTAAGGAAACATTACCTACTTCATACAAAACTTCCTTGCTAAAAGGATTTTGAGTTTGTGGGAAAAAGTTTCTCTAAACTGGAAGATCACTGGAAGGGTCCCACAAAGGGGTGTTTTAATGTACCCTGTTTGCTATTGCTATAATAAACGTAAAGGTTTTTTTCCAATGCTGTCTCTGTAATCTGTATGTGGATTTTCACTGTCTGCTCAGGGTTTGCAAAGGGCACATGCACTTCAAAATTTTCCCCCCAAAAAAGCCCTGGGTATCTTTCCACAACAAGGAAAACCCCCTCCCTTCCCCCTATTTAGGGGCAAAACCCTGCAATTTTTCCAAGGGTTAAATATTTGGGGCTAAATTTTTTAGTCAAGCTTTGGGTGCCTACATCAAAAAGTTAAAGTGAGGGTTTCAAACGCCTTATATTTTGCAGGTTCTTTAAAATCTCTCTTGGGGGGCGCCACACACGCTTCTGCGGCTTTACCCGGCACTTTTCGAATAAACTTGACTATGGTTAGGCTTTTTTATCGCATTCCCCCTGTTCTCCGATGTTGACTTGGGTTTTATGAGCTCTTAGAATCTGTACGGGGGGTTTCAGGTTTTCACCATGGTCCGTTTGCTGAGAGTGGAGAACCCCTCTTTCTTACCTGGAAACTACATGACCGATTTACTACTGAACTCAAAAGGTTTCCCGGGTCTCCTCTCCGATTATTTTCAAACCCCCTTTAGGTGCCGATCCTAAGGCAGGAGAATGGGTTTTTTTGGAAAATCTTTAAATTAAAATTTACTAAAGGGTTTTGGGTGTTGGGAAATTTCCCCCAAATTCCCCCCTTTTGGGCTAATCATCGAGCTGGATCTGGTCGAAATTATGTTGTTGTTGTGTGTGTTGTATTGTGGTGTTATGTGTTGTGGTGTGTATTGTGGTTGGTGTGTGTGTGTGTGTGTGGTTTTGTGTGTGTATTGTGTTGTGTGTAGGTGTGGGTATTTGTATGTGTATTGTGTGTGTGTGTGTATTGGTGTAGGGGTTGTGTTGTATGGTGTGTGTGTGTATGTGTGTGCTGTGTTTATTTTGTTTGGGGGTTGTGTGGTATGTGTGGGTGTGTTGGGTGTGTGTGTGTGTTGTGTTGTTATTTGTTGTTGTATGTGTGTGTTGTGTGTGTGTTGCTGTGTGTTATTGTGTTGTTATGTTGGTGTGTCTGTTGTGTGGCTTGTGTAGGGTTTTGTGTTAAGCGTGTGTGTTGGGTTTTTGGTATGTGTGTGTGTGTATGTGTGTGTCTGTGTGTACTTGGGGGTATTTGTGTGTGTGTTCGTATTTTTGTGGTGTATGGTTCTATGCGTGTTGTTGGTGTGTTTGTGTGTGTGTGTGTGTGTGTGTGTGTGTGTGTGTGCTGGTGTTTATTTGTGTGTGCGTGTGTGTGTGTTTTGCCCCCACACCATACACAAACCCACCCACATTATCTCTCTCTCTCACACACACACACAAAAACCACATACCACGCGACACCACTACCCCCCCCACACCCACACCCTGACCAAAACCCCAAATATATAATAATATATATATATTATTATATAAAATATATATTATTTTATATATTTTTTTTTTTTTTTATTTTTTTTTTTGTGTGGGGGGTTGGGGGGGGTGGGGGGTTTTTTGGGGGTGTCGTGGGGAGGTGGTGTACCCGGGGGGGGGGGTTTTT
>NW_023659474.1:0-17500 GCF_015228065.2 Penaeus monodon
TATTGTCATATAATAATTGGTAATATTATATATTACCTATAATTACAGAATCATCAATGAACGGAAACGTCAATCTACTTCAGCTATATTTCGCTAATTGCCTATTTTCATTTGGATTTTTTTAATATATGAAAATTCCTAATACATCATATTATATGTACAATATTCGTTATCACATCTTATCTCATAAATCTCTTATCTCATTATCATCATCATTATCATATTTTGAGTTATTATCATTATTTGCATTATTCCTTTATGAATATACTTTTATAATCATCAAATAACGAAAACTCATTTAGTCTATCTCAAAATATAATTCCTAATATACCCGTTTTTATGAATTTTTTTTTTACCTTATTTTATTAATATGGTATTCTATGAAATTTTTCTGTTATACATAATTATCACAATTATTACCGTACAAAATATATATATTAATAAAACAATAATAAATCATTAATATAACACATATTATAACATTAGTAATTGGTTATAATTATACTTATTAATTTTTATTGCCTATTATATTAAAATTATAATATATTTTTTATAGATTAATACTTATTTAAATTAAT
This sequence comes from Penaeus monodon, assembly GCF_015228065.2. NCBI lineage: Eukaryota > Metazoa > Arthropoda > Malacostraca > Decapoda > Penaeidae > Penaeus > Penaeus monodon. The sequence continues at coordinate 579 of NW_023659474.1, forward strand.
ATCGTTATTACTGAATTATACTGTATAATAATTATACAATATATATCAGTAAAAATAATAATAATGATAATAAAAAATATAATAGTAATAATATTATAACAATCATAAATGTTATAATTTCTTTATTATTTTACATTATTAGTTCATCATCATTTTTTTAATTTTAACACATAATTAATCTTTAAATTTGAATTATATCATCATATTAAATTTAAATATCATATTATGAATTATCAGTTATGAATAATTTTATAATCTATTAATAACAATAATATAATAGTAATAATATAAAATCACAATATTTACGTTTCTTTTATTAAATTATTTATATCATTATTTTTAATTAATATCGTTATTATTGTAATTATTATCTATTTTTAATATATCATTTTATTGCAATTATCTACCATTTAGATATATATTTACATCTATAATAACTACAATAATAATAGTAATAACAATATTAATAACAAATTAGTTTTATTAGAATTTATATCATTATTTAATTAAATTTTGTTATTATTACTGTTATAATATATTTTTTTGTACAAAATACATAACTATATAAATAACAGAAATTTAATAATAATTTAATATAATTATATACATAAAAATATAAATAATACTAAAATAATTAATAATAATAATAATATAAGATAATTAATGAATAATAATATTATAAGAGTAATAATATTAATGATCATCAAATGTTATCCAAATTCTCTTAATTCTCACTTTTATCATCATTATTGTCATGATTAATAGAATTCTGGTAATTATTATCATTATTACCCTAATAATTGCCAGAATCATGAAATAAATGGAAAAACGTCATTTGGGGTAATTCTCAAAAGGGTATATTTCGCTAGATTTCGCTGCTTTTTCGACTTTTGGGGGTTTTTTTTAACTTTTTTTATTTTATTTTGGACACAACCTGTTATTTTCAATCATTTTTCAAGGGTTAAACATCATTATTTCGTTATCATCATCATTATTATCAATTTAAACATTTTTCATATTATCATCATCAATACAAACATTAAATTTCAATTATTATCATCATTTTAAAAATTATATCATTATTATTGCAAATTTTTGCAGGGATAATATATTTTTTTCATCTATACTAATAACAACTGGGAATAAAAATAGTAAAAAAACCCAAAAAATAATAACAATAATTACGCTTTTATAAGAATTAAATTTTTTCATTTTTTTAATTATATCTTTTTTTACTGTAAATTTTTTACTGTTTTAATAATTATTTTTTCAATTATACATAAATTAAAAAAAATAATTGGGGGAATAATAACAAATAAAAATTAAATACAAATATTATAACAATTAGTATTTTTAAAAATTATACCCTTTTTATTAAATTTTTATTGCTATTATTACAGTTATAATATATTTTTTTTGGGAAAAACTTTAAAAATTTTAAAAAAATAATAATGTAATAATAAAATAATAATTTTTATTATTATTAAATTTTTATTATTATTATTTAAAAATGATAAAATATTTATAAAACAACATACAATATATATATATTATATATATATTTTATATATATTAAAATATATAATATATATAATAAATTAAAACACACCCACACACAAAAAAAATCATCTATCATCTATCATCTATCTATCATCTTTTAAAATTTTTATATATTTTAAAATAATTTTATATTTTATATAAAATTTTAATTTTATATATACATATATATCCTACATATAAAAATTTATATTATTATATATATATATTAATATTTTAAACATTTAAAAATATATAGTTTTATACTATAAAACAAAATACATATATATACATACAATATACAAATATTACACATATTTTGTATATAGGGTATATATATAATAATATATATTAAATTGTTTTTATAAAAAAATTTTTTTTTTTAAATTTTATTTTATTAAAAATATGTTTGTGTGTGGGGGTGTGTGTGGGGGGTGTGGGGGTTGTGTTGTTGGGGTTTTTGTTGTGTGTTTATGTTTTTTTAAAATTTATTATATAATATTTTGTTATATATATGCTATATATATATTGGGGGGTGTGTGGTTTTATTTTATTTTAAAAAATAATATATATATATTATATAAAATATATATAAGTATATATATATATAAAAAATATATGGTTTGTATGTAAAAACATATTGTTTGTTATAGATATATATATATAAATATAGTATATATATATATATATTATAAAATATATATTTTTATATAATATATATTATATATATATAATATACTATATATATTATATATATATAAAATATATAGGGTAATAGTAGATAGATAATAGATAGAGATAGTAGATAGATAGATAGACACACACACACAACATGTGTATGTATATTTATATATATATATATATATTATATATTTTAATATATATATAATTATATATATATATATAATAATATTATATTAGTATATAATTATATATATGTTTTTTAAAGTATGTGTATGTTTTATTATATAATAATAATGTTTTATGTATTATTTATATATGATTTATATATATAGTTATATATATATTAATATATATATATAATAAAATATATTTTTTACATATGAAACATAACAATAATGATAAACCATGTAAATAGTATATAAATATGTATATATATGTAAAATTGGATATAATATATATATAATAATAAATATATTATTATATATATATATATATGTATAATATTTATTTAAAAAATAATAAAATTTTATAAAAATATATAATATATATTTTTATATTATAAAATATATATATATATTATATAATTTTAATATTAAAAAATTTGTGTTTTTGTGTATATATTAAAAATATATAAAGTATATATATGTATATTTTTTGTATGTAAAAAAATATATATATATAAAATAATATATATAAATTTATTAAAATATAATTATAAAATTCATATATAATTTTTTTCATATATATGTTTTATATATATTTAAAATATAAAAATAATATATATATAATAATTTTAATTTTAATAAAATTTTATTCATGTAATATTAGTATATATATGTATTTTTTATAGTTTATAAAAAAAAATATATTATAATATTATATATGTTAAATAATTATAATTTATATAAAATTTATATTATATATATAATATTAAAATATATTAATGTGTGTGGTATTTCGTATATATATATATATATATATATATAATTTAAAAAATATATATATATTAATTAATATATTATTATATAATATATATTTAAATATAATTTTATTAGGGGGCTTTTTTTTTTTTATTATTTTTTTTTTTATAAAGTGTGGTTTTTTTTTTTTGTGTGGTTTTGTGTGTGGTGTTTTTGTGTTTAAAAAAATTTATATATATATTATATATATATATATATATATAATTTTATATATATATATATATACACATCTAATACACATATACACACACCACCACACACACACCACACCACACCACACACAAATATATATTTTATATATGATAAAATATATTTAAAATTAAAATATATATATATTATAATATATAAATTTTTTTATATATATAATAAAAAATTATATATATATTATAATATAATTATATATATATATATATTATAAAAATATTGTGTGTGGTGTGGGTGGGTGTGTGGTGGGATAATGTGTATATGATGTGTATATATATTATAATTTTTATATTATATATAATTATATAATAAAATATATTTTATTTTATATATATGATATGTATATTATATGTAAAATTTTTATATACATATTTCATATAATATATATATATAATATATTTTTTTAAAAAATATATTAATATATATATAATATATATATTTTATATATGTATAAATTTTTAATATATTTAATATTATAAATATATATATAATATATATATATAATATATAATATATATTTTTAAAAGTGGTGTGTGTGTGGGTTATATTTAAAGTTATATATGTATATATATATGTATATATAGGTTTATATAATATAGTATATATATGTATATATATATATATATATATATATTATATACCTATATAACATTATTTTGCCCAAAAAATTTTAAAATATATTGACATTAATATGATATATGTCATATATATACAAAAATATTTATACATATTATACATATTAAAATATAATAATTATAACAATAATAATAACAAAATTACGTTTTATTAGAAATTATTATATCATTATTTTAATTAAGTAGCGTTATGTGTCTGTAATATTACTGTTATAATAATCATTTTTACAATTATGCTACCAGTAGAAATAAAATAATGCTATAATAACAATAATAATATTAATAACAATATTAAACAAATCGTATTATTATAATTATACTTATTATTATTATTATTGTTATTAGTACAGTTATAATATATTTTTTTGGACAATAATACTAATAAAATAAAGTAATAATAATAATAATAATAATAATAATAATAATTAAGGATAATAATGATAATTAATATTATAGAGTAATAATATTAATGATCATCAAATGTTATCCAAATTCTATTAAATTCTCACTTTATCATCATTATGTAGATAATAGATATCTGGTAATTTATTATCATTATTACCCTAATAATTGCCAGACAGAATCATGAAAATAAAGGAAAACGTCATTTTGGGGATGTATATTCTCAAATGGATATATTCGTAGATTTCGCTGCTATTTTTTCGACTTTTGGGATTTTTTTTCTGTAACTTTTTTTATTATACTATGGGACACAATTCCTGTATTATCATCATTATTATAATGATATCATCACTTATTATCGTTATCATCATCATTATTATCATTATCATCATTATCATCATTATCATCAGCAAATATCATCATTATGTGCAATTCATTATTCACAATTATTACCAATTATTATCATTATTATTGCAATATTAAGTTATAATATATGTTTTTACATCTATAACTAATAAAACTGCAAATAATAATGTAATCAACAATAATAATAACCAATAATTACGCTTTTATAAGAATTATTTATATATTATCTTAATTATATCGTTATTACTGTAATTATTACTGTTATAATACTTTTTTTGCAATTATACTATAAGTAAAAATAATAATATGATAATATAACAATAATAATATTAATAACAATTATTATAACAATTAGTATTATTATAATTATACTTGTTATTATTATTATTGTATTATAAAGTATAATATATTTTTTGGCAAAATTACTAATAATAAATTTAATAATAATAATAATAATAATAAAATAATATTATTATTATATTATTATAATTATAATAGGGGGAGTTAAATTTTTATATATTTAATACATACATACATATATATATATTATATTATCTATATATATCTAATATATATAGTCAGATTTATAATATCCATATCTACATTCATTAAACACAAACACACACAACACACATATATCTATCTATCTATCTATCGATCTGTAATATAATATATATTTATAAATATATATATATAATAATATTATATAATTATCTAATTATATATATAATTTATATGCATCTATATATATATATATACGTATATATATATAACATATATATATATATTATATAATATATAATTATAGATAGATAGATAGAAGCTAGACTAGATAGATAGATAGATAGATAGAGATAGAGTAGATGATAGCATAAACACACCACAACACAACATATGTATATATATATATATATATATATATATATCTTATATATATAAATACTATATTATATATATATATATATATATATATATATATACATATATAATATTTATTATATATGTTTATATCATCGGTATGTGTATGTATATAATATATATGCATTATATATGTATAGTATATGTATTATTTATGTATATATATGGTATTTATATATATATCTTGTATATATTATAATAATATATCATTATATATAATACTATATTTATATGTAATATATATAATATGTATGTAAAATTTGTGTGTGTGTGTATATCATGTATATTATATAATATATATATATATATTATATATATTATATAATGTATTATATCATGTATATTTATGTATGTAAATTATATATACATATATAATGATCTATATATATATATATACATATATATATATGCATATATATGTGTATATATATATATGAGATTTATCTATATATATATATATGTATTATAATATAGATATATATATATATAATATATATATATATATATCTATATATATAATATATATCTATATCATATTATTATATATATATGTGTGTGTGTGTGTGTGTGTGTGGGTGTGTGTGTGTGTGTGTATATAGTGTGATATAGATTGTATATATATATATATATATATATAACAGATATATATAAAAATATCTAATATATATTATATATTATCTATACAATATCTGTAATATTATATATTATATATATATAGGTTGTATATATAATATCTATATATTTGTATAATATATATATATAATAATATGTATATATATGTATCTATAGATATATATAAACATATATATACCTAATATACATATATATGCAGATAATATAACATATATATTGCACATATAATATGCATATATGTACAATGATACATAAAATATTTATACTATATATATCATATATATATATACTATAATATATATATATTATTAGATATAATATATATAATATATAAAATATTATATCTGTATGAGTGTATATATATCTATATATATTTATTTACTAATTTAATACATTATTTATATGTATATAAGTTATATTATGTAGATCATATGTTTGGTATATATATATATATATATTATATATATATATATATAGATATAATATGATACATTATATATATATATATATATATATATATATATTTATACTATATAATGTATAGTATATAGATGTATAATAGAATATGTATATATGATTGAATATGTATTATATGTAATGCCTAAACTAACCCAACCTAACCCAAACCTGAACCCAAAACCTAACCCACAAACGAACCCAAAACCAACCTTAAACCTAACTAAACTAACCCAAAACTAAATCTAAACCTAACACAAAACCTAACCCAAACCTTTAACCTAAATATAAACCCAAACCTAACCAAACTAACCCAACCTAACCTTAACAAACCTAAACCTAACCCAAACCTAACCTAAATCTAATCTTTAAATCTAACACAAACTAACCAACTACCAAAAAAACCTACCTTAAATCTATCGAAACATAACCTAAAACCTAAACCCATGCTCTAACCCGAACTAGCACAAAACCTAACCAACATAAACCGAAACCTAAACACAAACCTACACAAACATATCCTAAAAAACCTACCCAAACCTAACCTAAACTTAAACCCAAACCAAACGCAAACCTAACCCGAAAACCAACCCAAACCTAACCCAACCACCAACATAAACCTAACCCAACCTGCACCTAACCTAACCCAAACCAAAACCAAACCTAAAACACAAACCTAACAGCCTAACACATAACACAAACCTCTAACCCCAAATCCAACACAAACCCTAACTCCAAACCTAACCCAACCTAACCCAACCCAACCGCCTAAAAAACCAAACCCACACCAAAACCCAACCTATAAAAACAAACGACTAAACTAAACGTAACCACCGAAATCTAACCCAAAACAACCAAAACATAACCCTAACCTAACCCAAAATGCGTACCCAAACCAACCGAAAATCGTAATCCTAAACATAACCCAAACCTAACCCCACAACTAACCTAAACCCTAACCTAAACCTAACCCAATACCAAGCCCAAATATAACCTATACCAAACCTAACATAACCCAATCCTAACCCAAACCGCAACTAAACCTAAAGGAAACATAACCAAACCTAACTCACAAACCTAAACCTAAAACCTAACCCCCAAACGGGTAACCAAGACCGTAACCAAAACGTACCACAACCACACACGAGCCAAACCAAACCTAACCATAACTCCAAAACCTACACATAACCTAAGAAAGAACTAACTCAAACCTATCCAAACCTAACCTAAACCTAAGTCAAACCAACCAAACAAACCATAACCTAAACCTAACCAGACCTAAACCCAAACCTAACCCAAACTAACCTAAAACCTAAACCATAAACCTAACCAAGCCTAAACTAAAAACTTACCCAAATACCTGAAACCAAACCTAAACACTAAAACCAAAACCAAACCTAAATAAACCTAAACCTAAACATAACCAAAAAAACAGAACAGTAAACTACCAAAACTAATTCCAAACCCAACCCAAAACACCTAACCTAAACTTCATCCACAACCTAACCTAATACTGAACTAAAAATCTAAACCAAACCTACCTAAAAACTAATCCAATCTATCCTAAGAAACCGAACCCAAAACCTACTAAACCATAACCCAACTACCCAAACCTAACCCTAAAACCAGACAACACTAAAACCTAACCCAAACCCAAAGACTCAAACCTAAAACAAACCCTAAAAACCGCTAAACCCCAACCTAAACCTACCCAGACCTAACCTAAACCTAACCAAACTAACCTAAATTACCCAAACCTAAACCTACCTAACACAAATCTAACACCAACCCTAACAAAAACCTAACACAAAACTAACCCAAAACCTAACCCAAACCTAACCCAAACCCAACCTAAACCTAACCCAAACTAACCCCAAAAAACTATAACAAACTAACTAACCGGAACCCAAATCTAACCCAAACCTACCAAAAAATAACCCAAACCTAACCAAAATCTAACACAACCACAAACCGAAAACGTTAAACTAAACCTAACCCAAACCTAACCCTAACCTAACCTAAACCTAACCTAAAACACTAAACCCAAACGAAGCACAAATCTAAACAATACCGCCTAAACAAACCTAACCCAATCCTAACTCAACCTAACCCAAACCTAACCGAAACATAAACCAAACCTAACTCAAAACCTACCTAAACCTAACCCAAACGTAACCAAAAATTAACCCAAAACTTAACCCAAACCAGAGCCAAACCAAACCTAAACCAAACCCAAACCTAACCTAAACCTGAGCCAATCCTAACTCAAACCTGTAAAAAACATCCAAACCTAACCTAAACCTTAAGCCAAACACTACCCAAACCTAACCTAAAACCGTAAACCAGACCTAACCCAACCTAACCCAAACCTAACCTAAACATACATAACCTAAACCCAAGCCTAATCTAAACCTATACCCAAAAACCCTCTAACCCAAACCTAACACAAAACCTAACCAAACCGAACCTAAACCTAACGAAACCTAACCTAATCCTAAATGAACTGCTCACCCAATACATACCTATAAACCTAATCTAAACTCTATCAAAACCAAACCAAACCAACCTAAACCTAACCCAAAACTCACCCAAACCTAACCGAAACCGAAACCAAACCTAAACCCAAACCTAACCCAAAACCTAACCCAAACCTAACCTAACCTAATCAAGCGTACCGAAACGTAACCCAACCCAAAACCCAAACTAACCCAAACTAACCCAAACCTACCATAGCCTAACCCAAAACCGACCCAAACCTAACCCCAAAATAAACCAAACCTAACCCAACCCTACCTGTGTGTGTGTGTGTGTGTGTGTATCTACATATACGTATATACGGGCTCGATATGTATATGTATATATATGATATACTATATATATATACAGATAAATATAGACATATACATATATATATATATATAATATTTATATATATATATATATATATATATATATATATTCATGTTGTGAGCATATCGGAAATATATGTCGTGTTTATATATCTCTATATATATATATATATATATATATATATATATAACATACACACATAATCACATAATACTACATATATATATATTATATATATATATATATATATATATATATAGTGAATATAAATATACATTACATTACATATGGTCAATATATACACACATCTATATATATAATATATAATATATATAATTATATATATAATTATTACTATATATATATATATCCATATATATGGTTTTATATATGTATATATTTGTATATAATGTAGTATACAGGTATACTATATATAATGACTATATATATGTGTGTATATCTCTATATACATAGCTATACCATATATACATATCTATGAATATATACATATCATATACACAAATATTTGTCATAAATGTACATATATATACATAAATATTATAATATATATACAATATATATATAATTATTATATATATATACTATATAAATTATATATTATATATATATACACATATAATATGAGTGTATATATATTCTATATATTATAAGTTTATATATGTATATGTATTTATAGTTAGATAATGATATATATATATATATAATATATATATATATATAGACATTATATAAATATATAAATATTTATAATATATAATGTATATGTATATATATGTAATATATGAATATGTATATATGTATGAATATGTATAATATATGTATATGCCTAAAACCTAACTCAAACTAACTGAACTAAACTAAAACTCACCCAAACCAAACCCAAATCTAAACGAAACTAACCCAAACCTAACCCAAAACCTAACCCTAAACCTAACCCAAACTAACAAAAAACTAACACAAACCTAACCCAAACCTAACCCAAAAAATAACCTAAACATAACCCCAACTAACACAAACCTAAACTCTAAAACCTAAACACATAAACCAACCAAACCTAAAACTAAATCTACCTAAAAATCTAATCGAAAACCTACCAAAAAACCCACCCTAAATCTATTCCCAAACCTAACCTAAAAACTTAGCCCAAAACCTAACCTGAACCTAGCCAAACCTAACCCAAAACCAAACCTAAACTAAGCCAAACCTAAGCCAAATCCTATCCACAAAACTTAACCCAAACCTAACCTAAACTTAACCCAAACCTAACCCAAACCTAACACAAACCTAACACAAACGACCCCTAACACAAACCTAACACAAAACCTAACACAAACCTAAACCCAAAACCCAAACCTAAACCTAACCCAAACCCTACCCAAACCTAAAACACGCCTAAACTAAAAAGAACCCCAAAATCTAAACCAAAACCTAACCAAAACATAACCCAAACCTAACCAAAACCTAACCCAAACCTAACAGAAACATAACCTAAAAATAACCCAAAACTAACCCGACGCCGTAACCATAAACCTAACCCAAACCAAGCCCAAATCTAACCTATAACCTAAACCAAACCTAACCCTAATCCTTAACCCAACCTAACTAAACCTAACCGAACATACCCAAACCTAACTCAAACCGACCTAAACCAAACCCAAACGTAACCAAAACGAAAACCCAAAACGTAACCAAAACCAGAGCTAAACAAACCTAAACTAGCCCAAACTAACTTAAACCTAAGCCAACCTAACCAAGAGCGTAATACACAAAACCTAACCAACCCTAAGCCAAAACCTAACCCAAAACCTAACCCCAATCCTACCCAAGACCTAACCCAAACCTAACCCAAACCTAACCGAAACCTAACCCAAACCAAACACTTTAAACCTAACCCAAAAAAAAAAAAAAAAAAAAACAAACCCCTAATTCCAACCTAACTCAAACCTAAACGAACCTAACCGAAACCTACCTAATCCTAACTGGAAATTAACCCAAACCTAACTAAAAACTCTAATCCAAATCTATCCAAAAACCAAACCCAAACCTAACTAACAACCTACACCCAAAAACAACCGAAACCTAACCGAAAACTCACACCCACACTAAACCTAAACTAACCGAAACCTAACCCAAACCTAACAAACCTAACCCCAACCTAACCCCAAACCAACCCAAACCCAACCTAAACCTAACCCAAAAAAACCCAAACCTAAAACAAACCTAAAAACTAAACGTAACCCAAATTAACAAAATAAACACACAAACCTAACCAAAATCTACCCAAACCTAACCGAAAAGTTAACCTAAACCTAACCAAACCTAACCCAAACCTAACCAAACTAACCTAAACCGTAACCCAAACCAAGCCCAAATATAACCTATACCGAAACCAAACAAACCCAATCCTAACCCAAACCTAACCTAAACCTAACCCGAAACATAACCCAACGTACTGTATAACTCAAAACCATAAAACCTAAACCTAACCCAAGCTGTAACCAAAAACGTAAACCCAAACGTAACCCAACCAGAACCAAACCAAACCTAAAACCTAACCTAACCTAACCTAAACCTAGCCAAACATTACTCAAACCTAATCCAAACCGTAACCTAAAACCTAAGCCACCTAACCCAAACCTAAACTAAAACCTAACCGAAACCTAACCTAACCTATAACCTAAACCCTAACCCAAAAACCAAACCTAAACCTAAGCCCAAACCTAATCCAACCCTAACTCAAAACCTAACCTAAAACATAAACCGAAACCGAACCTTAATACTAACTGAAAATCTAACCCAAACCTCACCTAAAACCTAATCAAATCTATCCAAAACCAAAACCCAAAAATTACCTAAACCTAAACCCAAGAACTACCCAAACGAACCGAAAACCCTAACCTAAACCTAACCCAAACCTAACCCAAACCTAAACCCAAACCAACCATATTACCTAACCCAAAACCGCAACCCAAACCTACAACTAACCTAACCCCAAACCTAACCAAAAAATAACATAAACCCTAACCCAAACCTAACCTGTGTGTTGTGTGTGTGTATATATCTACATCTATTATATAGACGGGCTCGATATGTATATGTATATATATGTATGTATATATATTTATAATATGATATATATATATTATATATACTATATATACTATATATATATATACAATATATATATACTATATATTATATATTAAACATATATACAATATACATATATATATATATATATATATATATATATATATATATATATATATATATATATATATATATATATATGCATAAGTATATATTATGTATAGATTAGATATATTGATTTTATATATAGGTAGATAGATAGATAAATAGATAGCTAGATAGATGGGAATATTTTAGATATAGATATTATATAAATAAACACATTTACATAGCTATTCCTTATTACTAACTATCTGTTTCTTATTTCTATACATACATATGTGTGTTGAAAAGGTGTATATTATATCAACGCACACACCACACACACACCACACCCACACAACACATGTATATATATATATATATATATATATAATATACTATATTATATCTATATATATAATAAGTATATAATATAATATAATATGTAAATATTATACATATATATATATCATATTAATATATATATATATATATTATATATATATATGTATAATATCTGTATATATTATATTATCTATATATATATATATCTTTATAGATAATATATATTTATACACATACACACACACACAACACACACATACAACACAACAACACACACACACACACACACACACACACACACACACAACACACAATCCTATTATATATAATATATATATATATATATATATTATGTGTGTGTGTGTGGGTGTGTGTGTGTGTGTGTGTGAGTGTGTAGTGGTGTAATATATAGATAGGTATATAAACATATATGACGAATATATTATGAATATATATGTATATATATGTATACTATTATATATATTATATTTCTATATATATATAATAGTTATTATATATATATATATATATTATATATATATTTACTATATCCTATATATAATTTGTGTGTGGTATGGTTTGCGTTGTGTGTGTGTGTGTGTAGTGTGATGTTTTTTATATATACCTAATTACACTAATACTATATATTATAAATATATACTATATATTCTATATATATATAACATATATATACACACACACACACAAAACAACACACACACACACAATCACACACAACACACATATATATTATATTAATATAATATATATATGTAGATATAAGATATATATTTATTTAAACTATATAATATGAATTTATATACATACATAAAAATATCCACATAAATAACACACAAACAAACACACACACAAATACCACACACACCACACACATGAACAAGAACGCAAAATACACCCACCACCACACAAACACACACACACCCAACATACACACACCCCACACACACACACCCAACATACACACACACACCCCCACACACACACACACGCACGCACGCACAAACACACACCACACACACACACACACACACCACACAGACATATATCATAATTATAGTATATATGTAGATAATATATATATAATATACCAAAATCATATATATACATATATATAAATATATATCCAAATATATATATATGGATATATATATATATATATATAATATATACATAAAATATATATATATATATATAATATATATATATATACATGTGTGTGTGCTGGTGTGTGTGTGTGTGTGTGATGTGTGTGTGTGTGTGTTGGTGTGTGTTTTTGTGTGTGTGTATGTGTGTGTGTGTGTTTGTACTGTGTGTGTCTGGCGTCAATATAATATATATATATATATATATATATATGTATAATAAATAATATATAGTATTATATATATAAGTTTATATATGTATATGTATTGATATGTATATAATATATTATATAATATTATATAACTATTACACATATATATATATATATTTATATATATAATGTATATGTATATATACTGTTTATATATATGAATATGTATAATATGGATGTAATATGTATAGTATATGTATTTGCCCTAAAACCTAACCCAAACCAACCCAAAACTAACTGAAACCTAAACCCGAACCAAACTAAACCTGACCCCAGAACAAACCAAATCTACGAAACCTACCCCAAACCGACCAAAACCTAACCTAAACTAGGACCCAAACCTCACCCAAACCTAACCCAAACCTAACCCCAACCAACACTTAAACCTAACCTAAACCTAACCCAAACCTAACATAAACCTAACACTAACCTAACCAAACCGTAACGCAAAAATAACCTAAACCTAACCCAAACCATAACACAAATCTAACCCAGAACAAACACAAACTAACCTAAAACCTAAACTTTAAAACCTAAACCAAACCTAACCCAAAACCTAACCTAAACGTAAACCCAAACCTAAACCCCAACTTAACAAACCTAATTCCAAACCAACCTAAACCTAACCCAAATAACCTAAATCTACTGAAAATCTAACCCAAACTAACCAAACCTACCAAAAACACACCCTAAATCTATCCCAAAACCTAACTAAACTTAGCCCCAACTAACCGAAACTAGCCCAAACCTAACCAAACCTAACCTAAAACCAAGCCAAACTACCAAACCTCTCCAAAATTAACCCAAACTAACCTCAAACTTAACCCAAAACCTAACCCAAACCTAACCCAAAACCACTAACCCAACCTAAACCTAACCCAAACCGACCCCTAAACCTTAACCCAAACCGAACCCAAACCAACCTAAACCTAACAAAACCTCAACATCAAACTAAACACAAACCTAACCCCCACACCTAACAAAACCCAAACATCAACAACCTAACCCAAAACCAACCCAAACCTAAAACAAACCTAAACTAAACGTAACCCACATCTAACCAAACTAACCAAAATCATAACCCAACCTAACAAAATTCTAACCCAAACCTAAACCGAAACGTACCTAAAACTAACGAAAACCATAACCCTAAAACCAAACCTAACCTAAACCCAAACCAAGCCTCCAGCCAAACTAACCTATCTAACAGCAAAACCTAACCTAAATCCTAAACACCAAACCTAAAACCTAAACCTAACATCGAACAATAAACCCAAACTACACATCAAAACCTGACCTAAACCTAACCCAAACGTAACCAAAAGTAACCCAAACGTACCCAAAACAGGCTAAACCAAACCTAAAATCCTTAACCCAAAACCTAACCTAACACTAAGCCAAACCTAACTCCAAACCAATCCAAACTAACCTAACACCTAAGCCAAACCTAAACCCACACCTAACTAAAACTCTAACCCAGACCTAACCCAAACCTAACCAAAACTAACCCTAACCTAAACCCAAAACAAACCTAAACCTAACCATAAACCTAACCAAAACCTACACTCAAAACTACCTAACCCCTAACGAGAAACCTAACCTATTTCCTAACTGAAATCTAACCCAAAACCTGACTAAAACCTAATCCAAATCTATCCCAAACCAAACCCAAACCTAAACCTAAACCTAACCCAAAAAAAACCTAACCCCAAACCCAACGCACGAAACCTAACATAAAACGCTAACCCAACCTAAGCCAACCTAACCCAAACTAACCCAAAACCCAAACCCAAGCCTAAACCCAAAACTAACCTAAATCTGTAACCCAAACCTCAAACCTAAACCTAAACTCCAAACCCAACCATTAAACCTAACCGGAAAAACCTAACCAAAACAGACACACATATATATATACCAAACATATATATACATATATATATATATACAGAATTATATATATCTGTATCTACATAACGAAAATATAGTATTATATATAATATAGATATATTTATAAATTTTATTATATATATATATATATATATAATATGTGTGTGTTGTGGTTGTGTGTGAGTGTGTGGATTGTGTGAGTCTGTGCGTCACACACACACCACACATTATATATATTATATATATATATATATTATCATATATATCTATATATATACTAATATTGTATGTATATATATTTAAAACTTTACACATATAATAGTATATATATATAGTATATATATATATATATATATATCTATAGTGTGTGTGTGTGTGTGTGTGTGTGTGTGTGTGTGTGTGTGTGGTGTGTGTCGTGTTGTGTGGTTGTTTGTGTTTGTGCGTGTGTTTGTGTGTGTG